>NW_024080774.1:1720374-2002953 GCF_003009895.1 Hyaena hyaena
ATGGCGAGGAGTGGAGTCTAGAGAGGCGAGGTAAGCAAGGAGTGGAGACTAGAGGGGCAAGGGTGGAGCATAGAGTGCTGAGCATGGAGATTCGAGTGGCGAGGAGTGGAGCCTAGAGTGGCGAGGGGGTGGAGACTAGAGTGGTGAGGAATGGAGCCTAGAGTGTCGAGGGGTGGAGCCTAGAGTGTCGAGGGGTGGAGCCTAGAGTGGTGACCATGGAGACTAAAGTGGTGGGGAGTGGAGCCTAGAGTGGCGAGGGGGTGGAGCCTAGAGTGGGGAGGAGTGGAGCCTAGAGTGGCGGTGGGTGGAGACTAGAGTGGAGAGGGGTGGAGCCTAGAGAGGCGAGGGGGTGGAGCCTAGAGTGGCGAGGGGTGGAGATTAGAGGTGCGAGGGGTGGAGCCTAGAGTGGTGAGCATTGGAGACTAGAGTGGCGAGGAGTGAAGCCTAGAGAGGCAAGGTAGGCGAGGAGTGGAGACTAGAGAGGCGAGGGGTGGAGCCTAGAGTGGCGCGGGTTGTAGCCGGGAGTGTCAGGCCGTGGAACCGTTCCAGGGACCTCCAAGGATGCGCAGTGACGTA
Organism: Hyaena hyaena; assembly: GCF_003009895.1. Taxonomy (NCBI): domain Eukaryota; kingdom Metazoa; phylum Chordata; class Mammalia; order Carnivora; family Hyaenidae; genus Hyaena; species Hyaena hyaena. The sequence continues at coordinate 1,720,951 of NW_024080774.1, forward strand.
AGCAGTAGAATCTAGAACGTCAGCTGTGGATCTGGAGACACTGTGTAGCCAGGGTCACCAGCCCTCGACCCCACGGCTCTTCTCCGTCCCTCCTGGTGACCTGAAAGACGTGGGCTCGTTAACACTGAGCAGCAGTTTATCACCAAGAATCAATACATCCCCAAGGTGTAGAAAGTGTAAGCAATGTGAGTCGTAATTCCGTGTCGCGTAAAGAAGTGTCTGTGTAGCCTTCAGCCGACAAAGACCGCAAAGGCGGAGACAGAGTTTGTTCCTCCATGGGAACCTCTGTCATCGTCTTCGTCGTCATCAAGAGTAATATTATTACATAATTATAATCATGTAACATATAATTTTAACATAGTTCTATAATAGTGTATATGCTATGTATTATATATAATGTGTGTATATAATAATTATGTGATATATGATATATATGATTATATATTACATAATTGGGTAAATATTATTGTTATTATCATTATTGTTTTCTGGAGTGTTTTTGGCAAATCCGCTCAGCTGACTATATTGCCTTTTTACTGTGGGTTTGTTAGTAGTGTTATTTAGTTGAGTTGTTTTTGTTTTTTCGGTTTTTTTTTTGCTATTCAGATTGCTTTCATTGCCGTTATTGTTTCAATCTATCAGGACTTTAAAATGATTCAGCGGTGATCTGGTATTCCTAAAAATAACAGAACATGGTTCTCTGTAGCCTCACTTCAGGGGAGGCAGAAGTTTTCTGTGAAGAGCTAAGGAGTGACTATTTTGGCTTTATGGGCCACACAGCCTCTGCCCAGGCACACAACCCTTCCGCTGTAGAACAAAATGCAGCCTCATGCAGGACCTAAGTAACAGATATCAGTGTAAACCAATAAAACTTTATTTGTAAAACCAAGCAGAGGGCCACATTTGTCCTGGGGCTGCACTTTGCTGACCCTGCCCTAAATTAACCTAACATCTGAATCCAGAAAAGAATTTTGACTTACTTCAGTCATCCAGTTATATCATTTCCCTATCACTCACACAGAATCCTCCAAACATAAACTTTGGGAGAAAAAAGAAAACGAATCTTTGTATCAGCATGCACTCTTTTTTAAATAGCATGAAACAAGATGCTGCCAGAAATTCACTTGTATGTAAAAATTCCATGATGGATCATGGAATCTATGTCTCTGTATATTGACATCAATCTTCTCTATTAATTTGTCATCTACTTTCATATATATGTACATCTAATCTTTTCATGGCTGTGTGTCTGTGTGTGCATATACATATATACATATCCATATGCACATATATGGAATTTTTATTGGATTCATCACCATTTCCCCATATATTCACATATGACTATGTTTTGGGTGTATAGGATGACACATTGGACATCACAGGGATAATTCTCAAGAGGTATGTTGGGATTTCTCTGCTTTTTTATTATCTCAGAGCTGCAGAAGCAAACTCATACTAGGAGGGACCGATGACCTAGGTTTCTGAAAAAAAGCACTGCTGAGTTTTTTAAATTAAAATGGCATCCCCTCTACCAAGTGCACCAGGATATTGTATTAGAACACCCTCAGAAGATGCTTTTAAAGTGTGAGATAATGGGCACTCCACCCTGAACTTATCAGCCCCCTTGGTATTGCCGGGGTGACATTTAACTGAATGAACTCATTTGGGGCCAACGTGGGGACCAGAGAACTTCTCAGGGCTCTCTGTGGTGGGTCCTTGTTATTAACAGGGCTATTATTTAAATGTGGTGCATGACCTTACATTCATGGAGAAAAGAGTGAATTACATTTGTAATAGGCATACATCAAGATTCTTTAAATTGTTAAAAATCTTACCCTTAGCGACGTATGTGGTGGTCCTTGAGTTTCATCAAATTGGATACAAACACAGTTTAATGTTGGAAGGAGGGAGCTGGAATATTTTAGAAACAATTCTCTGAAACAAGTGTCTTTAACTGTTAGGGATAGGACCTTTCTCTCCCTAGTGAAAAAGACCTACTGTGTGTGAAAGAAGTGTCCATCCCATGACGAGAGAGATTTAATCATTTCTTTTCCATACGGGAGAACGCTAATTAGTAAGTTATGCCGCCGATGCAGCATTTCACCAAATAGACATACCTGAAAAACCATTTCCATGGAATGTGGGTGACCTTAGTGATTCCAAGATGAGCGAGTCCCCAGGACATGGGACTTTTAGTTGTAACATTAAGGCAGGACTTGGCAAACCAGGATGAATTGACCACAATAATGGAATTGGGAAGAGTGGAATTACTCTACGTACGTTTTAATAGTCAGACACGTCAGAGAAATTGGAGCATAGAAATTGTAGCAATGCAACTTTTGTTTTCTATTTAGGCAGTCACGAAGTCACTGTAGACTCAACGGGAAATAAGATACGTGTTTATTGGGTGCTGCATACTACTGAGAAGGATTTAGCCTTCTCAGAGGATGGCTAGGTAATCAATTCTAGCCCAAATCCTGTCTGTCTTGGAACATTGAGACCGACTCAATATTTTATTGTAAAACCCTCTTGATAACCAGGACTTTAAAGACAACAGATGAAGGAGCAAGTATTTGAAGAAGAAAATAAAGAGGGTATATCAGTATGTCTAACGAAACCACATGCTACAATGATTTGTAAGGCATGCATCTTTTTCTTTATTCTACTGTTATCTTTCCAATGCTTGACATACTTGAGCTGAGTCGTTCTTGATCGTGGGGAAGGTTTTCCTGTGCATTAGGGGAATATTGAACAGCATCCTGACCACTCTCGACTAGACTAGATGTCACTTGCACCCTCACTTTGTGACAACCAAAAATGTCCCTAAACTTAGACAAATGCCTCCAAAGTAGCACACTCACTATCAATTATAAGTGTTCGTCTACTTGGGCCCATCTAAAAAATAGGCTCTCCACAAACAGAAATGCAAAGTCAGGAAGTGCACAGTAAAGCAAACCTGACGATTTGCTTGGTCCCCACTCAGTCACTGGCAGCTTCCTGAAGGATGCAATGTGATCTTTGAAAGTGGGCCCCCCCACCCCATCATCCGTGCGCACTACTTCAATGAAGATCAGGCCCTCTGGCTGATGCCCTGTGTTCAGAACCTTGAAGGAACCGACAGTGGTGCTCGACCCAGCACCTGCCGTGTTGATAGGGCTCTATCAGATAGTTAACTCAGCTCTCACACGCACAGTTCCGGAAGGAAAAGAACATGCAAATCGCTGTTGTGTTTGCTCTCAAAAGCTGCTAATTGTCCCCCCGACTAGCTCGTAGAGGCACTTAGGGGTGTGAGCCATGATGTTCAAGCCAGGCGTCCCCAGCCTTTATTCTTCTCTGCCCCCGCTTCCATTTTGCCCTCCGATGATTTTCAGTTTGTTGACTAAAACCCACAGTTTTAACACACACACACACACACACACACACACACACACACAAATCTGGCAATGATTCCTGGACTCATTAATGCAATCATAAGGTTCCCTGGGTTTGGGACAAGTGTGTCAACCTCATCTTCACAGTTGGATACACTCCATCGTGGGGAGTGTCCAGTACGTTGTAGGATATTTAGAGCATCCCAGTAGATGATGATTGTGTTGCCTCAACCCCAAGTGTCTTCTGAGGTTCATAAATGTCCCTAAGAAGTCAAATCACTCCCATAGGTCACCACTGGTCTACGCGACAAAGATGAGCAGAAAGTGACGGACGGGGATGTGAGATGTGTAGGAGACAGTCTAACGGGAACGTTAAAAGTGCTTCTGCCAGGTTCTATCTGTGGAGGTTTGCAAGGAATTGGTATGGGGTTCAGCTTGGGCATAGGGAGTTTTTTAAAAAGCATCCCAGGTAATTATGATGTACAGATAAGGCTGAGCGTTACCAGTCCAGAAAAAGTCATTCATGACTGGTGTTCAAATGAAGCCTCACAAAACTTCTCAGAAATCAATACAGAGGGCGCAGGCATGTCCCACTGGGCAGATATCAGGTCTAGAAGCTGTGCACGTTTCTGCGTGTCTAGGAACTGTTTTGTGCACTGGCTAAAACGGAGGATGTGTGCTGGGGAGTCAGAAAGTGAGACTCATCGGTCATTCTCTGCACCTTCAGTCTCTAGAATGTTCCAAGATTTTCTTTCTAGGGTGTCTTGAAGGAACCCTCCATTGCTCTCCCACCCGACGTCCAGTCCCATGATCTACTACACCCTGGACTTCTAGAGCATTCCCAGAGCGTTCCACACAAGTCCCTCCCCCACCCAGTGCTTGCTCTCCCTGGAAAGTCATGCTCTCCTCTCATTCTGCAGGTCTTTGCTTAAATGCTATCTTCCCATTTTTAAGTAAATGTTACCTTCTGCCGCCGTTTTAAGTAAAGTTGCAACCCACAAGCACTCCTTATGCCCTTCTCGTTCTCTTGCTTGTGTTTCTTGCCATGTGTATTCGTTTCTTATGACCTCAGTAACAATTCGTCACAAACTGGGGTGGTGATAGGAGTGTGTTAAAAGCAACAGAAATTTATTCTGTCCCTCTTGAGGAGACTAGGGCTCTGCGATCCAGGAGGGGCAGGTTCCTTCCGGAGGGTCCTTGGTGCCTCGGCCAGCTTCTGGAGCCCCAGACATCCCTGGGCTGGTGGCCATGCCCCTCCCTAATTTTTACGATCAGTATCTGCAAATCTCTCTCTCCTGTGTAGTCACATCATCTTTCTTCCTATGTGTGTAAATCTCCCTCTGCCTCCCTCTTTTAAGGATACGTGGGATGCATTAGGCTGCACACCTGGACATTATCATCTAGGACAATATCTCCATCCCCAGTTAGCCCTGAGCTTCATCACATTTTGAAATACCGTGTATCCATATAAAGTGATGTTTACATGTGCCAAGAATTGGGACCTTGTTTCTTGAGGAGATGGGAGTTATTCAGACCACTCTACCACTTCCTGATTTTTCATACTATTTGTTTATTGTAGCTTCCACCACTGAGATATAAAATCCACCGGAGCCAAAGCATTTTTGCTTTTACATTTCTTCCTCCATTGATGTATTTTCCATCTAGACTCTCATAAACACTCAATGCATAAGGCCTGCTGTAGGAGTCACTGGGTTTGTCGAAGGAGAAACCAGAATAGGAGAAAAGAAGAAATAACAGCAGAGAATTTTATAGACTTTGGAAAAAAATACAGCTCCCATGCAGATCGATACAAAGAAATCTACTCCAGACCTATGCATTCAGACTCGAACACAGCAAAGACAAAGAGGAGGAAAAGGCCAAAAAGAAGGGAAAGGAAGTGTATCCTTCCCAACCGGCGAAGGGAAGCAAAGTGAGGAACTTCAGTCAATCCAAACAGCAAGCGAGAAAGTGGGGAAAACAGTCATTTATTATAAAAAGAAGATCGAGTGTTGGGACAGCTTGCAGCAAGCAGGAACTCAGACGCTGTGGCCGGAGCTTTAATTGCTGCCGGAGAGCAACTGGCGATGTCCAAGAAGAGCTCGTTCAGCATTTTGCTCCTCACCTGTTTGCACAGGGATATGTGTATGAGGATGTTTATTGCAAATTAAGTTAAACACTCCACCTGAAGGGTGGAGATTAACTGTGGTAGAGTCAGGCATGAATTATCACACAGCAGTGGGAAGTGCATTAAGAGGAGCTCACCTATCAGCGTGATGACCTTCACAGGTGCAGTGCTGATTGAAGCATTCTGGAAATCATGAGATGGAATTCAAACAGGACACCGTTGGAGAAGAAAGGATTCCACATACCCCTGGATAGGCAGGCACTACTCATCGGATTTGGAAGCACCGTGTGAACAATCCCGTACCGTAAAACTATAAAAAACAATGCCTAGACCAGATGCAAAATCAAAACCAGGAGAGAGGTTCATGATGCACGGAGAGCATGGAGATGGACCACAGAAGCAGGCCCAGGGCCCTTCCATTGTATTTGTCATATTGTGTGTCTGTATAGTAGGTAGATCACTACATTTAGCAGTGTGGTTTTTACATCTGAATTTATTCGTATGCAGGATCTGTGCCAAATAAGTAAATACAGAAAGAACATGAGAAAGCATGCAAAAATATATTTCACTTTTATGGAGTTTTTACCTTTTCTCCTTTCATCATTTTTAAATGACCCCTGATGATGATGATGATTGATCTTAAACCGGTTCCCTTCACTTTGCAATGTCTGGGGCCATTGATCAGAGAGACCCTGGACAACGGACCAGTGTGGGTAGAATTGTGTCCACGTCCGGATGGTTCTCCGCAAAGGCTGCCGGAAGAGTAAAGACACTATTTTTTAGCCGATTGCAACTTCAACTTGGCTGAAAAGAAGTCTGCCTGCTCTGGGTATAATTAGCGCTCTGAGAACCATCGAAGGCTGTCAGGAGGCAGGGAGAGTTGATAAAACGCAAGGCCATCCCTGGACATCAGTGGCTCCGAGGGAAAGACGACGATGAGAGAGAGCCTGCATCAGTGCTTGGATGTAGACCGGGGGTAGTGCGTGGTCCTTGAATGTCACCCAGCAAATCTGCCCCACCAGGCATTCCGTCTTAATATGATTAATTCCCCTGTAATGAGCTTTGCAATTGCACATTTCAGCCTGGTATTTATAACCCCCAAGCACTGAGTCTCCTATTTCTGTTCGCTCTCTGTGCACCCGATCGCCATCCTTGCGGGTGAGCTCAGGGTCGTTGTGGAGTGGCCCCCCAGCACGTGGTCTCGGCTAGCGCCTTCCTGCAGCAATGTCCCCTCAACTTTCTTCAGGCTACAATTCTAGGCTCAGCTTTACAAGGAGGGAGGCAGATCCCATTTCGGGGAAGGCAGAAATGGCCGGGGACGGAAAAGGACCTGCATTGTGAAAGCCCGTCCCCAACACCTGGAGCATTTTCCAGGTGTGGAGGAAAGGCCCCGGGGCTTCGCTGCAGGTCTGATCCAGTTTTAAACTGTGGGTTCCCCACGTCCTGCGTACATTTGGTGAGACACGTCGTCTCTGGATGTCAGAGGCTTCAGCACACATCCAGAATCCAGCCTTCTCCATCGAGCACCCGGTGTGCAGCACGAGGGAGCCTCTTCCCTCTGAACACAGGGAGCCTCCTGGCTCAGCGCCCCCAGACTCAGCAGCCTCCCCAGGGCGGCGTGGAGCCCATCACCACCTTCTGCACGAAGGCCCGAGTGGCCGCCATGTGTCTGTGGCCAACACTAGTGCCCGTGGTGTCCGAAGGCTGTGCGCCTCCACCCCTCTGGTCTCAGGTACCCCTCTTCTCGCCCTCCCCCCCACCAAGCTCTGCCTCCTGTGCCTGCCTCCCGTCACCCACCATTTCTAACGTCTTCCCTCCTTTCCCCGCTGTTGGGGACCCCCGTGCATGAGCGCATCAGCCCGGATCAGAGGTGCGAGGCGAGGCTTTGATCGCAAACCTAGGACGCTGGACACATGGTTGAGGCCTACTTCTTCTCATTACCCTGCCCCTCGTCAGGTGTGTGCTCTTTACACCACCCCCGGGGATGCCATCTGACCCGGTCCTCATGGCATCACTCTCTTCGAAAATGACTATGTATGGGCAGTGCCGGCTGCTCATAGTGGCATCCTGTCCGGGCTGGGGACCGCGAGTGCATCGTTAAAAGCCGCCTGCAGCGCAGGCAACAAAAATGGAACCCAGCTGCTAGGCTGGCTTTGGAACCAAGCGTATTTCTATAAACTCACCCGGGACAAACTTCCCAGAGTCCTCAAGTTACAGCTTGATTCATTCATTTATTCGGTTATATTCTCCGACATCTTATTTAGAGAGTTTTTTCCTCCCTTCCCACTCCTCACTCCCCTTCTCCCATCTTTCATTCTTCCTTTCCTTCCATTTTCTCTCTCTCTCCTTCTTGACCTTCTCTCAAGGGGGATCGGGGATTTATACTTTGAATTTATCTATCAATTCAACTAGTTTTTCATTTTGTAACCCAGCTCCTCAACGTGTTAGCATTATTTCTTCTGCTCTCCAAAGGACTGTTTCCCCACCTTTAAAAAAAAAAAAAATGATATCCTCATCATTTATCACACGAGTAGAAGTTCTTCCAAAGACGTCAACATTCATCCTTGCATTGGTATTTATCACCTTCACTTAGACTTAGTTCTATAGTTAAACAGATCTCACATTTGCTTCTTTCATGCCTCACTGCCTCCGATGGTTTTTTTTTTTTTTTTAAATTTTGGTTAATTTATCATTTTGTTGGGTACATCTCCAAATGCTTATTTATTTCCAGGAAGACTTATGAGTGGGATGTTTCCGATGTTCTTGCACATTAAGGAAAATCTCTCTCAGCAGGTTTTGTATGGGGGTGACCTTTCCTCAGGTGTTTTATGACCATCTCCATGTGAGTACAAGGAAGTATAAACATGCTAAGATCTACTTTAGAATGTATTTGTTAACATTGGCACCTGAGATAATGTTGCGACACGTGGCCCTCCATGTCTAAATTCCTAAGTGTTGTTGAAACCTGCCACGTTAAGCGTGATGTTCAAGAATCCTACTTGTCAGAAGAAGAAAGGGGGGAAATGAGCCAGTGAGAGAGAATCCCTCATCTGCAGGGGGTTGGACACTCCTCTGCTTGTTTTGTTCAGATGCTAGAAGCAGGGTTTGCAATTGTCTGGGTTTCATCACACCTTGGGGCGCATCCCAGCCAGCCTGCAGGGGCCACGTCCGCATTCTCCCCGCTGTTGCTGGATGGCATCCTTGGTGGGAGAACACAGTGGTGCCGTGGTCCATCACAGTCCACGGCCACGTCCCTGGGGACTGACCACGGCCGACCCAGCAAGAAACATCTGCAGACCACAGGCATGGCGTGAAAATTAGGGACAGGGAAGGCATGTCCCATTTCTTCCACCGTCCACTTATTTATTTAAAAACACAACTTTCCCTGGGGGCACCTGGGTGGCTCGGAAGGTTAAGTGTCCAGCTTCAGCTCAAGTCATGATCTTGCAGTTTGTGGGTTCAAGTCCCATGTCAGGTTCTGTGCTGACAGCTCTGAGCCTGGAGCCTGCTTCAGATTCTCTGTCTCCCTCTCTCTCTACCTTCTCTCTCTCACTTTTGCTCTCTCGCTCTCTTGCTCTCCCTCTGTCTCTCAAAAATAAATAAAAAACATTAAACAGTTTTTAAAATAAAATAAAATTTGGCCCCCTTTTCAAGCACCTGCTGTTGAGAATTCTCCACTTTGTCAGATCATAGAATTGTGTCAATTAACAGAAACGTTTTGAAGCTCCTTTCACAGCTGTGGTCCACGTAGCTGAGAGATGTTTGTGATGGTGAGTGGTAGGAGATCTTTAATATTACAGACAATCCCCCAAGAATTCACCGAGTGAGATCTAGAAATCACCTGCTTGGGCCATTCTGCATAAATGACTGGTTCTTACTTTCATTTAGAACATTATTTAATGGATCGATCATTATAAAATAGCAAATACAAGATCAAATTGAATTTGTTAAAGATAAAGTCCTGAAGTCACATATTTACCTCAGCCTTGCAAGATTTCCTCGTCTAAAACTTTAGTTATTTTATTTGTGTGTGTGTGTGTGTGCGCACGTGTGTGTGCGCACGCGCTGGCAGATGGATGGTTTCTTATGCATGTTTTTGTTCTTTTTATTTCCCCTTCAAATATCATGAAAATGACATGAAAAATTGAAAAAGGGAAATGAAACCGATAGAGCATACATTTGCAAATGGCAGATATTCGTAAGTTTTGTGTAGGATAAGTTTATTCATTTTCGTAAATGCATTAATGAGATGGTTTTATTATTCCTTGACCTTTCAAAGCTTGAATGTATCCACTTTGTTCTCTGAGATATTGTAACTCAGGAAATGTCTTTTTGGAGAGAATGCTAAAACGGTGCCTTTTTTAGTCTGCGCCGTGGGGAGTAACTTCTGACATTTTTGCACATTAAATTACATTACATGCAAAGTTGCTTTTATTTGAGGTTGTTATGTTTGGATAGTGTGGCTTAATGGAAGTAAAAAAAAAATGTATGGGAAAAGATTAAACACGAGAAAAAAAACAAGGCTATTCCGGGAGGGGAAAAAAAGCAACAGATTTCTTTCAGTTTTCAATTAAATCTGCCATCAACATGTTTTGTTAAACCCAATCCACATAGCTTCCTCAATTACGAAAAAATATGAAGTATTGCAGACTTATCAGGAGACTATGAAGAATTCCATTTTCCACTGGCTTCTCCTCATCTTGATGGTTTTTTAAGCCAATCTAGTTGGTATCAAGTCGTATCTGCCTGTTGTTTAAAGGCTTCCTTTCTTAATTTTTAGGGTTGGAGCAAATTTTCCTCATGTTTTCAATTATTCAGTCTCCTCTGCAGTGACTTAGCTTTTCATATGATTTCATCATTGTGCTCGTAAGTGTTCTTTTTCTTCTTGACATTGGAGCACTTGTGAACCCAGGCGGGAACTAATCCATTGTGGGCTTTATCCCTCGTAAATGTAAATCCCCTCTCTGTCTGTGGCTTATGTTTTCAAGTGGCTTACAGTGTTTTGCCCGTCCTACGGAAAGTTTTGGCTTTATTAAGCGATTGGGCATGCCATTATTTTCCTCAAGGAGAGTTTGTGTGTTTGGGGTCCTCAGAAAACTTTCCATCGTCCGAGTCCTGAAACAGATTTTAGTACGCTTTCTTGGGACGTTTGGAAACTTGTCCTTCACCTGATTTTTACAAAAGTAGTATGATGGAGGGCATCTGTCATCTTTCTCCACCCCGTCTGCGTGCTGGCACCAGGCACTGAATAGGCTGTCCATCTGCCCCTCCACACCCCCATCATTCTACGATGAATGGTTGCCATGTTTAAGATTCTTTATATACTTCGTCTACTGCCTGTCCCTTCCCTCTGTTACTGTAGGCAATTTGAGTCTCCAGCGTCACCCCGTTTTGATCACTACAACCTGTCTAATGTCACATATTCTAACACAATTCTATTCTGGCTATTTAGTATGAGAATTCCTTCATCTGCATTATTGTTTTTCAGATATTATTGGTAATATTGGACCTGTCTTCCATGCGTCCAGCTTTTCCAGGGTAAAGAAATCCTCTGTTACGATTTGACAGATGATCTGCATTGAATGCATAGCCTTCATTGGAGGAGAATAAACATCTTTAAAATGTTAAATCTTCCCTGTAGTGAAGAAAATAAATCAACTCATCTGTTACATCCTCTTTCATGCTGTTCATAAACTTATTTGTTTCTCCCTATCACGAGCTTTCACGTATTAGTGTATTCTAGGCACTTTCGAGTTGAATTTTTGTGTATTTTTAATATAGAGCTTGTCAAATGGTGTTTTTAAATTATTTGCTGCTGGTATAAAGGAATGCAAATTTCTTTTTGTAAACTTCTCTTGTATTCAGCAGATTGGAGGAACTCTTTGCTTAATAGATTCCCCGAAGATTCTCTTGGATTTTCTTTGTAGATAATCATACTGTTTGTGCATAATGGTAACTTTTCTTTTGTCCCATACCCTCTTCACACCCTTTGAACATTTTTCTCCCATTGCCTGGCTAACCCTTCCCATGTTAGTTTCACTGTATAGTGTGTCTTCACTTTTACCAAAATATGTTGATGTTATGGAATGTAGTTTATGGTTGGATTCATTAATTTATTGAATATTCTTTTTTAAATTATTACATGGTTAATCATGTCAGGAAAGGAAAAGTGTTTCTTCGACCCACTTAAGTTCTGTACTGAGGTGGTGCAGACAAAAGATGGGCTAAGGGGAGAAGAGGCAAAGTTTATTCACAAGCATATACTCGTAGAAGCTCACAAAGAAAGGGGCTCCAGAAAGTAACTAGGGTTTATAGTTTATATTATATACAATCTCCGCGGGGTGTGGCAGTCATGGAAATGCAAATAACATCTAGGAAATACAAAGGTTATACACATTTGTGACAATGTGTTTCCATGATTTCTCATCATGGTACCTCACTGTTAGGAGTCATTTTCCCCAGGTCCAAGGTGCTTCTCGGGAAGGGGAATTTAAGGCAGCTGAAATCTTTCGGAAGGCCCTGTTTTTAGGCAGAGAAGAATAGTTCAAACAACGCATTTTCCCCACATCTGTTGATTCTCAAATGTCTTCAGCTCAAAATAAGTTTCGTGTCGCAGCGGTAGATCCTGGATCCTTTCAACCACCTTAATAAATTTAACTACACGCCACATTCTTACATGAAGAACGCCCTGAGCTCCCATCTGGCCTTGGAGACAAAGCCCTTCAGTCTAGTCTAAGGATCTTATTCTCAAGGTGGGTTTTTTTTTCCCCCACTGACTTCTGCTTGGGGAGCCCAGTGGCCACCTGATGGGTCTCTCCTGCCCTCCGGCCAGGCCAGCCCAGTCCAGTCTCTTACATTTTCCTCATTGCACGGATTCCTTTCCGATATTGCCTCGTTCATTTGTTGATGGGACTGCTTATTTATGGTCTGCTTTCTCCTCCAGAGTACATGTCCCCTGACAGGAGAGACCATCCTCTTCTGGCATGTGCTATATCTAGAACCTTCTCTCCCCCTGTCCTCACACACAACCGATGCTTGATGAAGTGTCATTTCATAACGTGAATTAACCTGTGTTAGCTGCCTGGCAAAGCCAGGATTGAATCTTTTCTTTAGTTATTTTTTCATATTTTTTATTTATTTTGAGAGAGATTGAGAGAGAGACAGAGAGCAAGCCACAATCCCAAGCATGCCCCACTCCATCAGCATAGAACCAGACATGAGGCTCAGACTCAAAAACCGTGAGATCATGGCCTGAGCCAAAGTCAAACACTCAACGAACTGCACCACCCAGGTGCCCCTAGTTATTTTTTTTTTTTAAGATGAGCATCGAGGTGGGTATTTTCTCCCGCAAGAACCTTCAATGCGGTCTCATTATTCTGATCTTTATTAGCGATTGAGAACCAGGTCATGCGATGTTCAGCCGTTGTTACCACCATGCTTTCCTATCCTACAATCCTGTGAGATTTCCTCCTTTTGTGTTTTCCTGACCATCTGAGGACACAGGGAGAAGACAGTCATCCTTGTGCTAAGGGGAGCAGCCTTGGGGGACAGCAGCCTTGGACTTCCAGCCTGCAGAGCTGGGAGACCAGAATTTCTGCTGTTTTGGCCGCCTGGTCAGTGTTTCTTTATTTGGTGGCCCTAGCAGACTAGCATGGCTGGATACAGCTCAGATCTCCTGGTGTCCACAAGGCTGAATTCCTACCAGAAGCTTAACCGGGGTAAGGTCCACTTCCTTTCTCCCTCAGGATGTTGGCAGACTTCCCCTCCCGTGGTCATAGGACTGGAGCTCCTTCTTCCTGCTGGCTCTCACTTGAGGGCTTCCCCCTGCTCCCAGAAATGGTGCCAAGTGACCCAAGGACACAGCACCGATGTTTTCTCCTACAGAACGTGAGGGAAAACCAGTCGCTGCAAATCTGGAAATCACCTGTGCCTCCTCGGATGATAACGGGACTCAGGCAGTTGGAAAGAAGGAAACAAAGGTCATGGGCAGTACCATCAAGGGGTATCAGTGTCCGGACTTTTCTATGCTGCTCATCCTTAGCTACTGCCTAATTAGAGAGTCAGTGAGTCATTGCATTTCCTCTCCGGGCACACGACACCAGCCATCCGCCGTCGCTGTTCTTTCTGGCCTCTGCCTCTTGCTGTCTTCCATGTGTGTTCTCCCAAAAGTTCATTTCATTTGTCGTCAGCATTAAAGTAAATAACAGGAGCAGATATAAATGCTGCGGACACGTCATCTCTGTAAGTGAGCGGACTTCCCACTCTGAGTAAGTGTGGCCGGGAGCCCTGCCTCCGATGTGGCTGATATGTGGCTCTCCCCCTGAAATAATACACATGTGCTCAGACATGGTGAGGAAGGCTCCAGAAGCAGACTAGAAGCTTTCTGCTAAGCACTATGCACCCTCCCATCATGGTTAAGGCTAAGTAGTAGACTGATTGTTTTGTAAGAGCATATGAGCCTTTATTTTGTTTTGGCAGTGAGCAAATAGCAGAGAGACCCAGAACCTTGATCGCTTTTAGTCTAGACCTTTCTTCCTTGCTTGGGTTTCATAGGGAGACATGTCTGTGGACACTGGCACTTCTGGCCTCTCCCCAGGGTCCTCCGTCACAGGTGGCTCCTCCGGGCTTCACATTCCACTTTGCAATTTGCTCTTCGCCACACGGAGAGGATTGCCAGGTGCTCTGTGCTCTTCCCACAGCCGCATGGGTACGCTTGCCTGCCTCTGGCATCCCGTCCATGGAACTCTACTGACATAAGTTCGTCGATCACGCAACCATTTATCGAAGGCATTCCATGAGCGAGGCAGTTTGCAGGAATTTCTAATCAGCCATGACTCAAACGTATTTGAGCAGAGTCTAATTGAGGAATATTACAAATCTCCTGTTTACCTTACTCTGTTATGCAGAAAACCTTGACGCATCCCTCGAAATCTTTGTGGGGGTATAGCTGGCGACAACATTTTATTAAGTTAAGGCCACTTAGCACAACCGAGGACCGTGTAGAATACAATGTCTAAGTAAATGAAAGTATAGCAAAGGGGCTTAGAATCTGCCACCCCAAATATGTCGCTCTGATGTAGTGAAGGTTTTAAGCTGAAGGTACTTGAGAAATAGCAGAAGCACTAAGAGCCCCTCCCCCCAACTTTCCACAGAAAACCAGGGCAAAGTCTTCCCTCGAGTAAGGTGTCCTCTTCACCAGTATTCTTTTCACCAGAGCCTGGAAGTTGGTGCCAAAATGGATCCGTACAAAGAACTCCACAAAACCCACATGTATCTTCCATTAGTTTCCCCCATTTTCCTGCTCAAGGTCCCACAATTTATTGCCCTGATAGCATGAGCCCTTTTCCTTGTCTCGTCATTTCTTCCCAAATGTATCATCTTTTGTTAAGAAAGATGTATATAAGGGGCGCCTGCGTGTCTCAGTCGGTTAAGCAGCCAACTTCGGCTCAGAGCATGATCTCATGGTTCTGGGTTCAAGTCCTGCATCAGGCTCTGTGCTGACAGCTGGGAGCCTGGAGCCTGCTTTGGATTCTGTGTCTCCCTCTTTCTGCCCCTCCCCTGATTGCGTTCAGTTTCTCTCTCAAAAATAAGTAAAACATTTTAAAAAAATGTATATAAGCTCTCAGTACTAACCACTTGTTTGTGTCTTCGTTTTTTTCTTGTGAAATCTCCTGTGTGCATGCAAAAATATTGGCTGAAATGTGGATGTTTCCATCCTGTTCGTGGCTTTTGTATCAGCCTACTGCTTAGGACCCATTACCCACCCTGAGGGTGGAGGGAGTGGTTTTCCTCCCCTAGACAAGCCTGACGATTGAATGTTATCTGGTCCATAGAAACGATGTGCAAGCATTTATAGAGATGGAGAAAATGATTATAACCTATTGCTAAATTTAAAATATGATCACCATTGGGATGCCTGGGTGGCTCAGTCGGTTGAGCGTTGGGCTTCAGCTCAGGCCATAACCTCACAGTTCTCTACTTTGAGCCCCGCTGTCAGCACAGAGCCCACTTCGGATCCTCTGTCCCCCTTTCTCTCTGCCCCTTCCCTTCTTATGCTCTCTCTCTCAAAAATAAACGTTAAAATTTTTTTAAATGATCAGCATGAACTCATTTTTCATAAATAAGTAAACATATGTGTATATCTAATGTAATATATTATAATGTATATAGAATGCATGTATAACTATAATATATAAACATTTCTGTAGGGATATATATATGCACAGTCAGACATATATACTACCGTTGAGTATGTGTATAAGTGGAACAGACAGAAAGCCAATTTAGAATGTCTAAAATCTGAGTCGTAACAGTGATATGTTGAAGGAAGGATGAATGAAGCTTTCTCTGAAAACTCACTTATATTTTATTCTTAGTGGTTTCCATTTTAGCTGTACTTTTATATGGTTTACAATGCATGGTGAGCAACATATTGGCCAAAGATAGGTTCTATTTATATCTCTAGCCATATCTGTCTGCTTATCTACCTACCTACCTGCCTCTGTGTGTCTCTATGTATGTATGTATCTATCTGTCCATCTAACATCTATCTATCTATCATTTATCTATCTATCTATCTATCTATCTATCTATCTATCTATGTCTCTATCTATCTATCTGCCTGTGTAGGTATATTTTCCATGGGTAGCACTGAATGGTGGAACTCTTGACAATCCAGATTTTTTTAAAAAAATTTTTAAATGTTTTTTTAAATTTATTTATGAGAGAGAGAGAGACAGTGTGAGCAGGGGAGGGTCAGAGAGAGAGGGAGACACAGAATCTGAAACAGGCTCCAGGCTCGGAGCAGGCTGTCAGCACAGAGCCCAACGCGGAGCTCGAACCCACAAACCGTGAGTTCATGACCTGAGCCAAAGTCAGACGCTTAACCAACTGAGCCACCCAGGCGCCCTGACAATCCGGATTTTTACATTTTGTATAATATACATAAAGTAAGCTTCCTCTACAATTATAAGCCCTTGGAGACTCTGTTATCAGCATTATTAATTTGAAGTCATGGCTTGTTCCCTGGTGAGCCTTCTTCATCTCTTCCTCATCTGAAGACTCACTTGCTTCATATTTCCCTGGACCCAGAGTGCCCAGCACACAATGCACCCCCATCTGGCTTTTAGTTCATACCTTCCCCGCCCCCTTCCATGTCAGCTGGCTGTGCAGGTGCAGAGAGAAGGGGAGATATATATACATCCTGATGGGAGACAGATTCCTTTTGATCTCTCCCGGGAGATAACATTAAATGTAAGCTTTTTGAAAGAATATCTTGATTGCAGACACTGCTTCCAGTGGAAAAGACAGAAGCAAACAAGTAACGAATCTTTCCAGTAAGTTGTGAATCTCAAAGGGCCTGCTGCTGTGCTGACTGTAGGGACATCAAGATGGACAGACGCAAAGATGGACGGACACGATGCCTGGTTCACACGAGCTTGCGTTCCTGCACAGACCCTCCTTTCCTTGGTGCTTCTTTCACAGGATTGCGAAGACTCACCAGTCTGGGGCAAGTGCCTCTGTAAAGGCTTGGGGGTTCCCAATGCTCCGGGGCTCATCTGTTTCCCAGAACTCCTGGGATGTCCTTGAGGGCAGGTGGGGTGCAGGTCTAGTTCCTCAGGCAAACACATTCAGCGTCTCCCTCTCACTGCCTGTTGCAGAGGCGTGAACTCCATATCCTTGCTCAGATGTAAACCAGAACGATGTATAAATCCCCAAGAACGGTCCCCAGTCCGACCAGTAAAGCGTGGTTCACCAACTCCATGGCCTGCTGAGTCCGGATGCCCACCTCTACAGCGGTAGGCAGTGCACACTTACTTTCCGAGTCTGGAAGGCACTGTAGACGGGAGCCACGGCCGGCCCGAGAGGCAGAGTGCTGACTCCGGGAAAGCATTCGGTGCTTTCACTGTGCTTAACACTGTAGGTCTGGGGATGTACAAATGGAGGTCAGATGGAAAGGCGCGCTCTTTGCTCCATGTGAGTCCCCTGGGCCCCAAGAGCAGGGCACACGGGGAAGAAACTATACTTCGAGGTCTCAGAGCACTGAGGGAAGCGCTGATAAGCCACAGTGAGCCGGACAGACGAATGGCTTTGTACCATCCCAAATGGACCTTGAACTTACCATGCACAGCAACCTTGGACCCTCCCTTAGTCCTCCAGATGACCTTTCTTCCCTGCACAGATGTTGCAACAAAAGGTGATACGTTCAACCCCACACCTGGCCTCCTTTCGTTTGCCATAACGGAAGATGCGGACCATGATGGGCAAGCCATGGCTTGGGAGAGGTTGACAGCATGCAGTGCGGGGTGGACGAGCAAGGCAAAGCAATGACCTCCGGCCACGGGGAGAGACCCTGGAACACACACACTCCCTCCTGTTGGCTCCACAGGAAATCAGGTCACTAAGAATACTTATAATCTGAACAAAGACAGCAAGGCCTTTTGTCCAGAGGTGTGAGCGTCTGCTCTTGGATGGGATGGGCAGAAGGTGGAATTTTGGCAGCCACACACAGCAGCATCCAGCGCCTGACTCGCTTGGATCTGCGCATCTGACATCCAGCCCAGCGAACAGATGGTGCTAACAGTGTATTTTGCCGTGCTTAATGGTAAAGACAATGCCAAGTGGTGCCTGTTGAACACTTAACACCAAGAGTTCCTATTGGGTCTGGACAAAGGGGAGCTGGGGCCACTTTCGGGCATGTGAGACCTGAGTGGTAACAATACCAGTGCATGAAATGAAGACTGTGTGAGGCCCACTGGAAAGACCCACCGACTCTATGCTGGGTGTGTGAAGGGTCCTCAGCCCAGCTTTAATCTTCTGTGTTTTCCAGCACACGTGTGGGCAGTGGTGTCCTGTGTGCATCAATGTCAGCAACTCTGGTTCCCAGAGTTTAGCGTCTCCAGGTGGAGCGGAGTTGGGTCTGGTGGTGTTGACGATTCCATCATCAGTGTGGACAAAGGGTGAAGTTGCTTAGATAGATTCTGTGTATACCGGGTGCCAGGATCTCAACTTCTTTTTTGTTTCCAACCCCAACCCCCCCCAAAAAAAAAAAAAAAAACTTCAGTTTCTCTGTTTGTGCCTTGGGTTTGACAAAATCAGGGAACTTTACGAGTGAAATGCATCTAAGAGCCTGCCATAAAAGCCAACCGTCCAACAGATGATAGAAATATGCACTGAGCTGAAGGTCACATCATTTTAAGGACCACACAGGGCTGCCCAGCCCCACTCAAGCAACATTTCTTGAGCTCTGCCCAGGGAGCAAAACACCCCTTACTAATGCCACTTAGGGTTGGGAGTCTGTGAAGAGCCTTCTACTGAGCCAGAGATAAAAGGCACCTGCCATGTTTTGCTCGACTCAAGCACAGTTGAGCAAAGAGATTGTTTTTGCCTGGAGAATCAGGAAAGGCTTTCCAAATGGCTTGTAAACTGTGTCTTGATGAGTTAGTAAGACTTGGAGAGAAAGAGAGAAGGTCCATTTGAAATTTGAACCTGGTCAGGAGGGCTTGTAATTGCATGGTGTCCCTAGGGCAATTGTCACGAATGGTTGAGGTGTGGGGTTGGGGCGTGGGCACAAGCAGGTAATATGGTGGCATGTGAGGTTGGGGGGCAAGTAGAGGCAGACCCTAGAAGATGCTGTGTGCTGTGTTGAGCAACATGGTTTTATGCCACCTGGGGATTTGAGTAGGGAGCTGACATTCCCTATCCTAATCTTTCAAGAGGAGGAGTCTAGTGGGCTTGCCAAAGGGCTTGGTGGTGATGTGCATCTTTTCAGAGATTCAGGTCCCTTGGGGTACGCTCATCTGTAGAATGACTCTACATCCAGCGTCTTACATATAAGAATATAGACACCTACATACTAAGGTGCTAAGAGCACACAGACACCGTATACATACCTATGCTTAGGATAGAAGGCAAAGAGTTGGCTGCCCTGGGGACAGCATTTGCCTCTGGGTCTCTGTTGGATTTTAAACTGAGTAAATTCGCCCCCATTACTCACTCTTGCACAGTTTTGAGGATGCATCAGGAAGTCAGCATTAACAGGTAATGCCGTTACACAGAATGAGGGGTCCCTGGGATCCTGGCCCTGACTTGCTCATTGCTGCTGCTATTCATCCTCCAAGCCTTTTATGAGAATCCTGATCATGGAAACATTGACTATAAACTGACCATGACCAGAATGATGACTGTTGACTTGCAAAGGACGTTTGATGCAATGATGAAGACTCCTGAGAAGGGCTTAGTGTCTCCTGTCGCGATTAAAACATATAGTCGATATGTGCACTGGTACCATTCAGGCTAATACCCCAGTGCAGCTCATTTATGTATGCACCCCTTCTCTGAAAGCCCCCGAGGGCCCCACAGATGTACATTAATCTCCCTGACACTTGTAGGAGCTGCGAGGCAGCCCTGGGGCCATGGGTTACAGATTAGGGAAACCAGAGGGAGACAGGAAGTGCCTTACTTCAGGCTGCAGAGTCTCTTTCTACCTCTTATTCTGGAGGGTTCTGCCCACAGAGTCACACTGTGTGAGAGGAGAGAGGCTTCCGGAATGCTACCATGGGCAGTTGGCATTTCCCATGAATTCTTTCCAAGAGACTGACCAAAAAAGTTGACTCCCCATTCGGGAATGTGGAAACAGATGGGCCATTCTTTCCATCGGGCATCTGTCCACGTTTGGCCACGGTTTGAGAGACTCAACTATTTTAGGAATTCGTCTTGTTTTGGAGAGCGGGGAGTGTGTTTTCGGTGGGGGGTGGGGGAGATACACTCATGATCGAAGGAAATCCCGTTGGAGTTTTGTTTGTTTACTTGCTTCTACTTTAGAGGAGACACTGTCAAAAAATTACCAGTGAGGTTTTGAAGTTCCTGTCAAACAGAGAAGATACGATAGATTGTTAGATGGTGGAAGGTGTTTCTTCAGAATCCGTACAGGGTTGTAAAACAAAGTGCCGATGCCATCGGTGGGTTTCAGATCATGTTTCTAACTGCATTTCGTGTTTCTCTGTGGCAAACCATCCTACGGTTGAGGCCCACTCAACCCTTTAAAAAGAATTCGTTGTATGCTATTACTATTTTTTCCAAAATTTTACCTAAGTTCTAGTTAGCTAACATATGGGGTACTATTGGTTTCAGGAGCAGAATTCAGTGTTTCATCTCACATGGAACACCCAGTTCTCACCCCAGTGAGCCCCAACCCCCATCTATTCCATACCCCCACCACCTCCCCTCCATAAACCCTCAGTTTGTTCTCTGTATTTAAGAGTCTCTTATGGTTTCCCTCCCTTCCTCTTTTTCTCTCCCCCTCCCTTTCCTTATGTTCATCTGTTTTGTTTCTTAAATCCCACATGAGGGAAATCATACAGTATTTCTCTTATGACTGACTTATTTCCCTTAGCATCGTACAGTCTAGCTCCATCCGTGTCATTGCGAATGGCAAGATATTATTCTTTTTGATGGCTGAGCAATATTCCACTGTGTATATATACCACATCATCTTAACCCATTCATCGGTCAGTGGACATTTGGGCTCTTTGCATAGTTTAGCTATTGTTGACAGCAGGGCTATAAACATTGGGATGCATGCACCCCTTCAAATCAGTATTTTTGTATCCTTTGGATATAAATCCACTACTGAGACTGTTGGATCATAGGGTACTTTGATGTTTAACTTTTGGAGGAGCCTCCATACTGTTTTCCAGAGTGGCTGCACCAGTTTGCGTTCCTACCAGCAGCGCAATTTATATGCCATTACTGATGTTTACTTACCTAATCTTATAAAACTCACAGCACAATACATGTAACATAAACATTACTTTTTTCTAACAACTGTCTAGATCAAGGCCATTAAGTATGTCCACATGGTTGCCCCACAATCACACCGTCTGTGTCTAGAACTGGACTCCTCTTCCCAGACTGGAACTGGGAACCTACTAAACGACAGCTCCCCCGGGGCGCCTGGGTGGTTTAGTCGGTTAAGCGTCCGACTTTCGCCTAGGTCATGATCTCGCAGTTCGTGGGTTCGAGCCCCGCGTCGGGCTCTGTGCTGACTGCCAGCTCGGAGCCTGGAGCCTGTTTCAGAGTCTGTATCTCCCTCCCTCTCTGACCCTCCCGCTCACGCTGTCTCTCTCTCTCTCTCTCTCTCTCTCTCTCTCTCTCCTAGAAATAAATAAAAATAAAAAATAAATAAATAAATGACAGCTCCCCCTTCCTTCCTCCCCACCGCCCTGCAGCCCCGGGAAGCCACTCATCTACTTTGCCCCTGTGATTTTGGCTGTGTTCTGGGGATACCACATAGAAGTAGAGGCAAGTGGTACTTGTCCTTTTGTGTCTGTCTCATTTAACTTCTGTAATGTCGCAGGACAGCGGGATACACCACCCCAGAATATGCCACTTGGGTGCAAGGATTATTTTGAGCTGAAGGCAATTGAGAAGAAGCAGATATGAGAAAAGCTCCCTGAGCTCCCCACACAACATTTGCCTAAAATCAGGACCTAAATTGGCAAACCTGTCCCTCCTCCCCGCTCTGCCTAGAAGGACAAATGGTAACCAGCAGACACAACTTTAGACCCCATCATCCTGGAGGACATGGGAGGAATCTGCATCACACACCTTACTAACTAGCCTTCATCTCCCTTGAGTCTGTCTTCCCATAGATTATGGTTGGAAGCCCCAAACCACATTCTTACTTCCTAGTATTTCTCCATGAGTTTATTCTTGTTTGCTGAAGTTGCCATAAAAGCCAGAGTTCTGAGTGTAACTGAGTACCTCCTATATAGAGAAGAGGTAAACGTGTTAACAAACCGCTGTTTGCTTTTCTCTTGTTCATCTTTCTTTTTTTTAATTAAAAATAATGTTTTTAATGTTTATTCAATTTTGAGAGAGACAGAGCATGAGCAGGGGAGGGGTAAAGAGAGAGGGAGACACAGAATCGGGAGCAGGCTCCAGGCTCTGAGCTGTCAGCACAGAGCCCGACGTGGGGCTCGAACCCACAGACAAGAGATCATGACCTGAGCTGAAGTCCTACACTGAACCAACTGAGCCACCAGGTGCCCCTCATCTGTCTCTCATTACAGAGATCTCCACCAACAACTCAGAAGGGGAGGGGGAACCTTATTCTTCTCCCTACAGTGTCCTCAGGATACACCCATGTTGTATCATGTGTCAGAATTCCATCCCCTTTCAAGACTGAATAATATTCCATTGTTTACATAAGTCACATTCTGCTGCTTCTTTAAGTCATCTCGAATTATTCTTTGGTTTTAAAGTTTCAGTGCCAATATGCTAGTCTTCCAGCAATTAAAGAGATGAGATTACGAAGGCACACATCCTTTTTTTAACCAATATTTTATACGTGGAGATGCTGTTAGCTTGGAACTCATATATACTTGGTGATTTCTAGTTTAAATTTGTTTTATTCTTCTGTGGAGGCAGACATCTGTTTCACTGAATTTAAGGAAATTATAGAAAAAGGCAAAGCCCATCCATTTTTACCTGCAGAATCTTATAATTTTATAAGTATATCTTTAAAAAAATTTTTTTAAGGTTTATTTTTGAGAGAGACAGAGACAGTGTGAGTGGGGGGAGGGGAAAAAAGAAAGGGAGAGAGAAAGAATCCCAAGTGGGCTCTGGACCATCAGCACAGAGCCCAGTGCAGGGCTTGAACTCATGAAACTGTGAGATCACGAGCTGAGCTGAGACCAAGAGTCTGACGCCTAACCGACTGAGCCTCCCAGGTGCCCCTGTAAATATATCTTGTCACCATATAACTATAGTCTTCTAACTCAGTTGTTGCACACGTGTCTGGTCTGAAAGAGCCTCACGTCTGCAGGTAGAAGCGTAGAGCCGCGTGGTATCGAGTGAACTGCTCTGCACATGCTGACATCCTTTCCCCTTTCAAAGATCCTTCTCATCCCCGCACTCTTTGTCAATAATTTTCCAATAGTGCAGTACACATTGCTTAATGAAGTATTTTTCAGAAAATTGAAGCAGAAAACGAAATTGTCGGATGACTGCAAGAGCCACCTCTTCCTGATTAGGGATAAGAACAGTGACAAAATTAAGGACAAGATTGTCCGTGCTGAATGTCTGAGCAGACACAGCCCCCCTCATGCATTTTTTTGGGTTAACATCTATGTTATTGAGTTGGGGGAATTTATACTTGGAGACAAACATGCCATGTGGTAGGATCACTGAGAGCATAAAATGGCGGGCATGACCCAGGCCTCCATTTCCTAAATTCCCAGATGACTCTGTTGTGCTCGAGGTTGAGAATCGGTGATTAAACAAAGGATATAAACACAGGTATTCCCAAGTCGCCTTGTAGGAAAAAAAAAAAAAAAGGAAAAGAAAAACCATTTATTAGCCTCAGTACCACCAAGAGATAGACTAATGCTAAGGAAAACAAGGGGAAATCTGTAAATCCAAAGGAAATAAAGAGTATGTTTGCATAGGTGACCGATTCTAAAGCAATTATAGAAATGACTTTTGTGATGTTTTAAAGGATCAGCTTTATAAAGTGTTTCTTAAGTGGAAAATCATGGCGGGAACGATAACTCTCACTCCTTGACCCAGATCAATCAATTATGGAATTGGCTTCATTTTGGCATGCTTGCTCCAAAAATGTTCTCAAACAAAATTAGTGCTAAAGCTACATTTATCTGTCAAAATGACCTACCTCTCCTCTCTAATCTGTACTATTGGCTGTATGGAACTTGGTAAATCTGTGTACTTGGGGGCATGGTAATCAGACCCAAGCAATCAATACCTTTCTAATGAGGTCTTACTTTTCTATTGAAGGTTCTTGATTTTAGAGACTATCTAAGAGACTTGCAAGTGAAGAAAATACATGCACGGTGCAGGAGAGAATTATGTAACTGTCGTTTCAGTTACAATGCACAGAAACGATGATTCGTTAAAGCAGGAGAAAAATTTTTTAAAAACATCTTTAAGACCCATTAATTTGGCATCATATTTACCTGACTAACGTATTGTTTGTCCCATAAGAAGTAATTATATTCTTTGAATGCATTTTAAATATTTTTCCTGGATACAACCTAAGAATTTGGAGGAAGCGATTTAAAACATTAAATATGCTTCTCTGAAAAAGAAAATCAAATGACACAGGTTTGCTTGAAGCTCCCAATTTAATTGCCAGATAATTCTGCAACCTATGTGTTTCTATATAGACTACACCAAATGGAAACATGTGCAACTATATATTTATATACCTGCATGTAACAAATATATTTTTCTATACATGATATACGTATTGAAAACATAGGTTCCAGAGGTGCCTGGGAGGCTCAGTCGGTTAAGCATTCCAACTTGGGCTCAGATCATGATCTCGCTGCTCTCTGCTCTCCTGGGTTTGAGCCCCGCCTTGGGCTCTGTGCTGACGGTGTGGAGCCTGCTTAGGATTCTCTCTTTTTCTCTCTGTCTGCCCCTTCCCTGCTCACTCTCTATCTCTCTCTTAAATAAATAAAGTTGAAAAAATAGATGCATTGTGGGGCGCCTCAGTGGCTCAGTTGGGTTAAGCATCCCACTTCGGTTCAGGTCAAGATCTCGAGGTTTATGGGTTCAAGCCTCGCATCGGGCTCTGTGCTGACAGCTCAGTGCCTGGAGCCTGCTTCCGATTCTGTGTCTCCCTCTCTCTCTCTGCCCCTCCCCTGCTCACACTCTGTCGCCGTCTCAAAAATAAATACACGTTAAAAAAACAGGGCCTTTCTATGCATAATACAATTTTCTGGTTTCATTAGGAATACAGCATAGATATTTACACATATTGACACTTAGATCTTATCCTTTCTGGGTTCATCTGGAGATGAAAGAAAAAAATAAACATACCAATGAGAACTTTTTAAACTGATACTTGGAAGACTATCTTGGATAATTGAAAGTAAGCTCCTTTGGACATAAAATGACATAGACCTTTTTATTTTAATTAAGAAGAAACATATTCTGCCTCTACGGGAAGATATTTAAATTGTGAAAGATTGATTTTTTTCTGATAAACTATGCACAGTTCCAACAGATGACCTTTGGATGTGGAATACCATAAGGTCTTACAAAGGGGACACTGCCTATACTACACGTGTGACCCACAGTTCCATCCACAGAGTCGAGGGTCGGTAGGTGTTAGTTCGATAAACAAAGATGCTTTCATAAGAAACATCCACGGGGCAGGAATACAGGCTGCAAAGAGCAGGCTGACCTAACTCAAACTCGTTTAAACACTGGGGGCCATTATTTCACTGATGCAAGTGCAGCGGGAAGAGCAAGCCTCAGAAGGGATTGATGGCTTCACCCGCCCCACTGCGCCATCAAGGTCCTTCGACCTCACTGCTCCTTCTAAAGCAACGGCTTCATCGTTGGCTGCAGGTCGTTGCCAGTAGCAACCAGAGCATCTCCATCCACATCCTGATGGAGGGACAGTAACTGGCCTCTGTTTCCCAGAAACCCCATCCAGCAAATCTCTTTCCATGACTCATCCGTTCAATGTGGACCCATTCTTGGAGCCAGGGAATTAGAATGACCGGTGATGACGATCTGGGAGGCGCTGCTATATAACCCCAGCTGGCTTTTCTCTCTTCTTCTCTTAGGACATAACGTGCTGTAATTGAATCTCCTTGCAGTCATAATGTCGCAGTTTGGGGTGGTAGCAGTGTAGCAAGTTTCGGTGTTGAAAAATTTGAGATACAAAGAAAGTATAGCGATTTTTCCCAAAGTGATTATTATCCATGACAGAGCTGAGAGAGCAGGATAGAATTATTTTTTAATTCAAGTTTAATTAACATATATTGTTATATTAGTTGCAGGTGTACGGTATGATTCATCAATTCTACACATTCCTCAGTGCTCGTCAAAGTAAAGGTAGTCTCCATGCCCTTTAACTGTTTAATCCACCCCCCTACCCACCTCCCCTCTGACAACCACTAGCTTTTTCTGGATAGTTGAGTCTGTTTTTTTATATGTCTCTTTTTTTTCTTCATTAGTTTGTTTTGCTTCTTAAACTCTACATATAAGTGAAATTATGTGTAATTTGTCTTTCTCTAACTGATTTATTTTACTTAGCATTATACTCTCTAGATCCATCCATGTTGTTGCAAATGGCAAAATTTCATCATTTTTTGTGGCTAAGTGATATTCCATATATATATGGATATATATGGAATATATATGGAATATACATATCAATCACATCTTCTTTATCCATTCATTTATTGTTGGACGCTTTGGCTACTTCCAAAATTTGGCTATTGTCAATAATGCCACTGTAAACATTGAGTGCATATATATAGTTTTGAACTAGTTTTGAACTAATGTTTTCCTATTCTTTAGATAAATACCCAGTAGTGGATTTGTTGGATCACATGGTAATTCTATTTTTAGCTTTTTGAGACAGCTCATCCTATTTCCACAGTGGCTGCACCATTTGCATTCCCACCAACGGTGCATGAGCGTTCCTGTTTCTCCACGCCCTCGCCAACACTTGTTTCTTCTGTTGTTGATTGTAGCCCTTCTGACTGGTGTGAGGTGATATCTCATTGTAGTTTTGATTTATATTTCCCTGACGATGAATGATATTGAGCATCTTTTCATGTGCCTGTTGGCCATCAGTGTATATTCTTTGGGAAAATGTCTGTTCATGTCTTATGCCCACTTTTTATTTGGATTATTTGTGTGTGGGGTTTTTTGGTGTTGAGTTGTAAGTTTTTTTTATATATTTTGGATACTAACCCTTTCTCAGATATGTCATTTGTAACTAGCTTCTCCCATTCTAAAGGTTACCTTTTAGGTTTGTTTCCTTCACTGTGCAGAAGCTTTTTATTTTGGTGTAGTCCACAGGGTTGAATTTTGCTTTTGTTTCCCTTGCCTTAGGAGACATATCTCGAAAGATGTTTCTACGGCTGATGTGAGACAAACTACTCCTTATGTTTTCTTCCAGTTTTAATGGTGTGAGGCCTCACACTTAGGTCTTTAATTCTTTTTTGAGTTTACTTTTGTGAATGGCGTAAGAAAGTGGTCCAGTTTCATTCTTTTGCATGTAATTGTCCAGTTCTCCCAGCACCATCTGTTGAACAGACTGTCTCCTTCCCATTGTATATTCTTGCCTCCCTTGTCAAAGATTAATTGACCATCTAAC
The DNA here is from genome assembly GCF_003009895.1 of Hyaena hyaena. Taxonomy (NCBI): domain Eukaryota; kingdom Metazoa; phylum Chordata; class Mammalia; order Carnivora; family Hyaenidae; genus Hyaena; species Hyaena hyaena. The sequence continues at coordinate 1,748,588 of NW_024080774.1, forward strand.
CACAAGTTTATTTCTGAGTCTCCTATTCTGTTCCATTGACCTATGTGTCTGTTTTTGTTTCGGTACCATACTGCTTTGAGGACTACAGCTTTGTAGTATAGCTTGAAACCTGGGATTGGGATACCTCCAGTTATATTCTTCTTTTTCAAGATTGTTTTTGGCTAGTCAGGGCCTTTCTTGTTTCTATATATATTTTAGGATTATTTTTCTAGTTCTGTGAACAGTGCTGTTGGTATTTTGACGGGGATTTCATTGAATGTGTCAACTGCTTTGGGTAATATGGACATTTTAACAATATTCGTTCCGCTAATCCATGAGCATTGTTAAAGCCAGATAGTTTTAATGTCTGATCCACTGATTCATCTTTGTTGGATTTTATTCTGATGTAAGTCACTACAGATGAGTTTGGTGCTTGGTCTTAACCTCTGCAGTGCTTAGATTCAAGATTCTCGGAGATGCCGAATTCATTGAACTGAGAATATTCTTAAAGATGATAGACATTTGCCTCTAAACTATATATGAAGTAAACCCAAAAGGGAACCTTCATTTATAACAGTTAACAGGAATCCGAAGTTACATTTCTAGCTGAGTGTTAAAAACAATAGAAAAACACCTTTACTCCCCAGTGACTTTTTATGGTATTTACTACACAAAACATTTTGCCTAAAAGAATTATGTTTCATTAAGTAAAGATCTTCATTCAGAAATAACAATGTGTACAACATTAAAAATAGTAACAAGGGCATCTGGGTGGCTCAGCCAGTTAAGCATTCAACTTCAGCTTAGGTCATGATCTCACAGTTTGTGAGTTTGAGCCCTGTGTTGGGCTCTGTGCTGACAGCTCAGAGCCTGGATCCTGCTTCAGATTCTGTCTGCCTCTCCCTCTGCCAAGAGATTCAGATTCTGTGTCTCCCTCTCTGTCTTCTCACTTGTGCTCTCTCTCTCTCAAAAATAAATAAATGTTAAAAAAGATTTTAAATTAGCAAATGATAAAAAGAAAGCTTTTGCTTTAAAGGGTTCCTGGCTGGCTGAGTTGGTTAAGTGTCCGATTTTAGCTCACGTTGTGATCTAGTGGTTCATGGCTTCAAGCCCTGCATCGGGCTCTGTGCTGGTAGCTTGGAGCCTGGAGCTGCTTCAGATTCTGTGTCTCCCTCTCTCTTTTCCCCTCCCCTGCTCGCCCTCTGTCTCTTTCTCAAAAATAAACAAACATTTTAAAAAAAGTTTTAAATAGTTATAAAATGTTATGGTAGATAATACGACATGTTGATATCGACTGTCTTAGTTAAAGGATTATTAAAATAATCCTTTGCAGAAGATACAACTTGGAATCTTTCTATTTATCACCTCTCTGCCTGTATCTATGTGCTTATTTAATGATCTTTCCAGCCAGCCAGCCAGCCAGCCAGCCAGCCAGCCAGCCAGCCATGTTTCTTTCTCTTTCTGAACTTTATGGGAAGGGGAAAAAACCTCTTTTCCTTCTACCTGCTTAGGACCTCTATCGTGTGTGTGTGTGTGTGTGTGTGTGTGTGTGTGTGAGTGATTTAAACTGACAAAAGACAGATCAACGGAACAAAAGGCAGATTCTTTATTGATGCTAATATTTCTGTATGCATGGGGGCTTCGCAAAAAAGATGTGATAATGCAAAGAGGCAATTAGACTCGGGTGCTTTATATATTATTTGAACAAAGGACAATAAATTATAGAGAAGTGACCAGGCAAAGAAGTAAGTGTGTGGCTCCTAGGAGGATCTTCACATAAGGAAATTTATGTCTTATTTTTGGCCAGGAAGGGGGAGGGGAGAGAGTCCTTCCTGAATCTGTTGCTTCTCCATTGACTTCAACTCAGAATAATCCTTCTGGCAAAATGATATATATTGAGGTGGCATAATCTGACCCATCATCTATCTATCTATCTATCTATCTATCTATCTATCTATCTGTCTTTCTATTATTCCAAATTTTGGGTTCCCACAATATAGTTGCATGTGTCTATATGTAAAATTATTATGGGAATGCTCTAGGCATTACCCTCAATGCATGTGGTAAAACTTATTACTTTCATGAGCATCTACAGAGTTAAGACCTTACCCCATAGTGAATAAGTAACAGAACCAGATGTATAACTTTTATTTCACTATATCCATTTTATTTACTACGTTGAATTTTTAGAGTTAAAAAAAAAAATCACTTGCTTTGTCAGGCTCCCATGAATGTTAAGGAATCAATTTAGATTTTTCATCTTTAATTTGGTCCTGGGCCAGAATCTCCCCTTTCCCAAAGAGAGAGAGAGACAGAGAGAAGAGAGATTCATATATATATGATATAGAACACATACTACTTGCTGCAACGTTATCGACCACGGAAATCACAGAGCTTGTAAAGCATGCACCTTAGAAATAGCTCAGGAAAGACCTGCGTGGGCCTATACGTTTGACAGTCCTGATGCTTGGAAACCTACTTTTACCAACTTTGCTTGCACTCACTTTCTCCGGCTCCTGCTCAGTTCCTTTTTGGCAGATTATGTAAGTCGGGAGGGCACCGTGGTTCATTATTCCAGCTTTTTCTTCTTAGCTTTGCTCCTCTTGACCCATTCCTTCCTACTGAAGTTGAAAATAGCTGAGTCTCTTTGATGCGGAAGAAAAGAGTTGTGGGTAGTCCTGAAGAGGAACAGGCTCGGCAGTAAGGGGAATTTTCGAGTTCTTTCTCCGCCAGGCCTACAGTGCCATCCTGGGTAATGCGAGCAGACTAATGGCTCTGTGTGTGACATCGATAGTGTATAAGTGCTCTGCGACGGAAGGCGGAGGCTTCCTCTGTCGTGTGTCTGACTTGCTGAAGTCCTCAAACTAAAAGAATCATCACTCTTCATTGGAAACACTGCTTTCCGCCCCCAGGGGAAATTCTTAGCCAAAGCCATATTCTTGGGTCTGCATTAATAAGTCGGTGTGCCTCATCACTGTTGATTCTGTTTATTTTGATGATAACAGATTTATAGTTAGAGGAGATTTTTGACTCATTTATGGGGACTCGAAAACCATCCAAGGTATCTAGATGTTATTAAAACTTCTAAAATTAAAGTCGAAAGTGCAGGAGACACTAAAACTTGTCATATTATTTTTCTCTATTTACTTAACCCGTCTTTAGGTATTTTTTTAAATAAATATAAGAGGGAATAATGTCTGTCTTATTAATTTCACAAAGGCATTTTGAGCTTGAAATAAACCTTGAATATGATTTTGCAATAATTCTCAGCCACATTCAATCATATTCTTAACACACGATTCTGGATACTTTGAAAGCCTTCAGGCGTTTCGGCATTGGGACTTCACTCTATTTGCATATCCGTCCAGACTTCAGAATTTTGGATGACTTAGGATCCTGGCTATGCAAACTGTGGTCAGGATACACAGTCTACACCAAAGTGTGGTCCAAAGAACACCAGTACTGGCCTCACCAGAGAGCTCGCTGGAAATGCAAATCCTCAGGCTCTGACTGCCCAAGACCTACTGAACCTGACTGTTCCCTGTGTCAAGATCTCCAGGACATTCAATGCATGTGGAAGTTTGAGAACCACTAACTTCAACATCTCCACTTGATAAATGCATGCACTTCTTGTGCACTACGATGAACTTGAGAATATTCCTTCAAACAGGTGTTGGCCTTGGGTGTTTGGAGGATTCGACGTCTGTTTCATCCTTTCATGATCTTCCTGAGCCACCCCCACCCCCCACCATTAGCTGTTTTGGGGAGATCTCAGATGACATGTTCCCATCTCACCTTGCAGGGCCTCATGGTCGCCATATGGGGACTTCCAAGATTGTCCAGTCCCCTGTGGATATCAGAGCAGGGCATTAAATCACACAGCACTGGGGCACCTGGGTGGCTCAGTGGGTTAAGCATCCAACTTGGCCTTAGGTCATGATTTCCTGGTTCGTGAGTTCAAGCCCTGTGTCAGGCTCTGTGCTGACAGTGTGGAGCCTGCTTGAGATTCTCTCTCTACCTCTCTCTCACTCTCCCTCTCTCTCTCTCTCTCTCTGTCTGCACTTCCCCTGCTCTTACCCACTGTTTGTCTCTCAAAATAAATAAATAAATGAAAAAAATTATTAGGAACTTAAAAAAAAAGTGCAGCATTAAAAGTGAGAAAAAAATGGAAGTGTGTCCTCAGCAATCTATGTGCATTGTGCACTGTGCAAACCATCTCAGCAAAGTAACTGGAGATCTGGTAACTATAGGTTTATCTCTTCTGTCAGGTGAAAATTCTTACAGTGACTATTAAATTAGCCCATGAGGAATAGAGCCTGAGGGTCAACCCCAAAATGGCACAGTTTCATTTAAGGAGGAAGCAAGACAAAGACATTTACTGAGCAGTGAAATCAATACATCACTTTTTTAAAAATGTTTCTAAAATTTATTTTTGAGAGAGACAGACAGACAGCATGAGTGGGGGAGTAGCAGAGAGAGAGGGAGACAAAGAATCTGAAGCAGCTCCAGGCTCTGAGCTGTCAGCACAAGCACAGAGCCTGACACGGGGCTCAAACCCACGAACTGTGAGATCATGACCTGAGCTGAAGTCAGATAGTTAACTGACTGAGCCCCCCAGGCAGCACAAGACATCTACTGAGTCAGAGGTGTGGTGTGCAGGAGAGAAGGCTGGAATGTGGGACCTGAAGAGTTGGGAGTGTGTCCCATACCCACACTCTGCAGCTGCCTGACGCCGCACAGGCTCCTAGACTTCGGTGCTTCTCTGTTTTATCAGCAGTCAAATCAGGATGCTTTGTACTGGTTACAAGTGACCTTATAAACAAAATAAGGAATATGGAAATGGGATCTGGAACACAGGAAAAGCTTTGTATGGTAATAGTAAGAGCACTTCAGAGCCTAAAACAAAGGCCAGGACACCTGACCGGTGGTGTTGAAGAAAGTAAGCTCTGTGTAGTTGCCAGAGTGAATGGGACCATAGGATGCAGGCAGGTCCTTAGACTGAATGAGATGATAGGTGTACTGCGGGTGGCCAGGCGTGAGCGCCGCTCAACTTGCCACTGTGGCCGGCTGGCCCGCGCCTCCTCCAAAAGCGGGCTCTGCGGTTTTGACCAGTATCTTTCTAAGTAGTGTTGGGTCCCCGTCTGTCATGCGAGATGCCCTGAATCCACATACGGACAGAATGTTCCATGTCAGGGGAACCCCCATGGGAGTTATGCTCGTGAGCACAAGAATGTGCAGAGGAACGGTCAGCGTCAGTGACTATCGTCGCCTATTGTGTCTCGGGATGGTTCTCTTGCGGTGCATGCTGGTTATACGGTCAAGGTCGTGAGATAATCATAGCACGGTGGCTGTCTCATGTGGTTCTACGCGGGGCAAACACGTGGACATTTCAAAAGGTGCTTACGATAGTGTTTACCAATTACTAAGTGGGAATAAGTTTAGAGCTTTCCTTATAGTTGTATCTAAAATTGCAACCCTTTCCCACCCCATTCAATATTTTCTGTATATCTCTATACCATATATTGTACATTAGGATATACACTTTATTTTGCTTAGTTACTTTAGAAAATTGCCTTCTTTTTACTTCATTTTCTTCCCCCTGGTCTTCGCTCTAACTAAAATGCAAGCTCATTTAGGGCAAGGAAGTCTGTACTTCACCCCGGCTGTATGCCTTACGCCTAACACAATGATTGACACAACATGGCAGTCAATTTGTTAAATTACTGTCCAGCGACTGATCACTTGGAGGAGAGAATGAGTAAATGTACACATAAATGAATAAGTAAATGGATGTAAAACATTCTACTGTTAAATTTGGGCCTTGTCTCACCAACTGGGACAAAGTTTATCTCTTAGATGATCTCTTAGTAAGATAGACTTACTATTTTGGGTCAAAGCATTGAGAAAAGTTAGCAGTGCAAGAGAAGTTAGGGAGGAAGCCCATGTTGTGTAGCCTGTGTATTCATTTTGTTTTATTTTCATTTAAATTCTAGTTAGTTAGCATACGGTGCAGTATTTGTTTCAGAGTATAATTCATTGATTCATCACTTACATATAACGCCCAGTGCTCATCCCAATAAGTAGCCTGTTTAGATGTGGACATACGATTTCCCATGGATAGAGTCAAGTGACTTATGATGATGATATTTTACAAGTGCTATTAATTCTGAAGAATTTTTTAAATAATAGTTATAGGAATCTGCCATGCAAATAAGATTTGGAAGTGTATCTTCAGGGTTAAAATTTAAGATCGTTCTGTGAATTAGTGGATTTCATGTGTTGTTATTCATGTTTGTTGGGTTTTTGTTTTGCTTTCTGTTTTTTGGGTTTATTGTTGTTGTTATTGTTATTTGTTGGAGCCAAGCAGGTGCCTTCATGCTTCATAAGGAGAAGGCCTGCTGTGAGGGATCTCATAAGATCCTGGAGGTGCAGATTTGATGGAAGGCAGGTTGACCAAATATCCTTATGCTGCATGCGGCTAGTGTCCCAATGGCTATCATCCATCTGCTTGAAAAAGACTGTTAACATTAGCATTCCATTGAAGGAGAAGAGTTCATCTTTTGTTCTCTTCTTGACTTCTTTTTTATCAAGCTATATAAAAGATCATACGTTTTCAGCTCCGTGACTTTTGGAAGTTATAAAACCACAAGTGAAATCAAGGTGGAGTGTTTTTCTATCACCCCATTCTCAGTTAATCCTCATGGCCTATCTGCAGAATTTACCTCTTCACCATTGATTAATGTCACCCATTCTTGAAACTCACATAAGTGGAAACCTAAGGTGTATTTGTTCATGGATTTTTGTTTACTTAACATAATGATTTTGAGACTCAGACATGTTTAATGTATCAACAGTTGTCTGATACTCTCGGGCTACCATAACAAAGGACCACATTCTGGGGAGCTTAGCTGACATCTATTTCCCATAGTCCTCGGGGGCTGGGAATCTGAGATCCAGGCGGGGCGAAGGCTGGTTACCCCTGAGGCCTCTCGTGGGAGTATAGACTCCGTGTTGTCCCTGTGTCCTCACATGGGTAACCCTCTGTGTGTGCTATGTCCTCATCTCTTCTTACAAGGATACCATGCCTTTTGGCTTCTAGCTCACTCTAGTGATCTCATTTTACTTTATTTATATCTTTGAAAACCTTATCTTCTAATACACTACTACTCTGAGGTCCCCTGGACTTCAACGTACAAATTTGGGAATTGGGGGGACACAATTGATCCCATAGCAATGTCTACTGTTTTAAAAAAAAATTCCAAGTTTCTATCTGGTGTTATTTTTCTTCAGCCTGACAGGTATCCGCTAGCATGTCTTTTAATAGAAGAGTGCTGGGGAAATTTCCTCAACTTTCTTTCATTTAAAAACCCTTTTGGGGCACCTGGGTGGCTCAGTCGGTTAAGCATCCGACTTCAACTCAGGTCATGATCTCATGGTTTGTGGGTTCGAGCCCCACATCGGGCTCTGTGCTGACAGCTCCAAGCCTGGAGCCTGTTTCAGATTCTGTGTCTCCCTCTCTCTCTCTGCCCCTCCCCTGCTCATGCTCTGTCTCTCTATATATAAAAAATAAATAAAAACCAAAAAAAAATTTAAACCCACTCATAGATATTTTCACTAGATACAGAATTAGGAGAGGCCATTTCTTTTCTTTCAATCCCTATAAGGCATATAACTGTCTTCGTAGATATAAGGCCTTTCTAATTTGCCTGATTTCAAGATTTTCTTTTCTTTTCTTTTCTTTTCTTTTCTGTGTTTTGCTTTGTTTTGTGTTCAGCATTTTGACTCTATGCATAATTTTTCTTTGTGAATATCCCACTTAGCTAAGTTTGGTAACCCTAAAAAGGATAAATAAAAAGAAAGCCATATTGGAGCATATCATACATTTGATGATTCTTAAATAATTTTATGATTTTTTTGCCACTGTTTCTTCAAATAATTTCCTTTCCTACACCACTATTTTTGCCTCTGTTTCTGTGATTCCACATCTGCATCGTGGGAGTTTGTCTAAGGCCGCGGACACTGTATATTCATTACTTTCATTCTTTTTCCCTCTCATTTCTTCCAATTAATTTCTAATTATCTCTGTTAAGTTCTTCGTTGTCAGTCTTTCCCTAAACCAGCAATGGAAATTTATTTTCATATATGGTGCATTGCATGCCTTAAATTTCTATTGGGTTCTTCTTTATAATTGCATTTCTCTGATAAGAACTCACAACCACTCACACTTTACAACCATTCTTTTCCTGTAATTCCTTGAACATCATTATATAATCTGCTTTAAACTCCTTGCCTGACAATTTCACTCAGTGTCCATTTGTATTGACTGTTCTCGTGGTTATGAAATGTATTTTCCTGTTTCTTCAACCATCAAGTGTTTGGGTTTTTTAAAATTTTATACTGGACATTATGGAATATGGGTGAGAGAGTCTGGATTCTGTAATTTTCCTTAAAAATGGTAACTGGTGTGCTAGCCGGCAAAGTACATTTATATATATAAAACACATTGCATATGCTTTGCATATATATCTCATTATATATATATATATATGTATATATGTATTAAATTTTATAATGTCCTGTGTTCTGGTAAAACAAGATATATTTTGCATTTGGTTTCACTGTAGCATGAGAAGAGACTTAATTTTAATTATTTTGGGGTTGTCAACCAATTATTTCAGCACACTGAAATTTGCTCTTCCTTTTCTGTGAATTTAAATGGCTAAAAGGCTGCATTAGAAATATTAGGTACTAAACGCTCAAGCCTGCCTCTACAGTGTTATCCATTATCATTGACATGTCTATTCCTGAGCTGGTAACATTTCATCTTAATGTGGCTGTAGCTTAATAAGTTTTAAATTCTGCTACAGTGATTTTATCAGAATTACCTTCTAACAAAGAAAATGTTGGTCAAATTATTCTTCCCCCATAAACTTAAAATAGTTTTGTTATATTGCTATAAAAGGAGATATTCGATTAGAACTAAATTAAATTAATGCATTTTTGGAGAGATATGTGATATATTTGTCATTTGTCTGCTTTCCTTCTTTTTTTTAAGTTTATTTTCTTTTAATAGAGAGAGAGAACATGCATGAGCCAGGAAGGGGCAGAGAGAGAGGGAGAGAAAGCCTCAAGGAGGCTCTATGCTCAGCACAGAGCCTGATGAAGGTTCAATCTCATGACAAGTGAGGCCATGACCTGAGCCAAAATCAAAAGTCAGATGCTTAACTGATTGAGCCACCTAGGCGCCCCTTCCCTAATTTAATATTAAGTAAGATTTTCTATTTTTGCTTTTGCATATGTAATTACAGTCTGGTGAGGTTATTTTATTTTTTTATTTTTTTATTTTTTTTAATGTTTTATTTATCTCTAGAAGAGAGAGAGAGAGACAGCGTGAGCAGGGGAGGGTCAGAGAGAGAGGGAGTCACAGACTCTGAAACAGGCTCCAGGCTCTGAGCTGGCAGTCAGCACAGAGCCCGACGCGGGGCTCGAACCCACGAACCGCGAGATCATGACCTAAGCGAAAGTCGGACGCTTAACCGACTAAGCCACCCAGGCCCCCCGGTGAGGTTATTTTAAACTATTTTCTGGTTTTGCTGCTGTAGACAAAATATGGTTTTCCTCAGTTTTTAAATGTATTTTAAATTACTTATTTATAGAAAGCTTTTAAAAACTATTTTTCTTCTACTTGACCATTTATTGAACACTACTGCTCATGTTTTTTGGTCTTGGTTCTTGTAAGTGGACACTAATTTTATTTATACATAACATCAATTAATCTCATATCTGATCATAATATGTATTACTTCCTTTTCTTGTTTCATTGTTTTATGATAACAAGTCCAAAGTGGTATCAAATAATAATGGTGATAATGAAGATCTTGTCTCGTTCTTATCTTTCCAGACTTTTAATTACCTAAGAGACGTTGAAATGGAATACAGTCAGATCTTATTCTTTATTCTTATGATAAATCTCTAAGAACTTGAGTGACGTGATTAGCTTTCACACGTTTGACAAATCTTTTTTTTTTGTGCAAGTGGCCTATGCTTTCCCTACCTTTGGCATATTTTTAAGTGTCTAAATATATTTAACTTTACATACTATGACATACACACATCTTAAGTGTGCAATGTGATAAGCTTTGTGGTATAGCTTTTATATAGTCATGTAACCAACTTCCTAATTAAGTTGTAGGAGATTTTCAATAGCTTAAAAAGGTCTCTTTCTGACAGTCAGTCTCCACTGTATGTCACAGACAGACAGTCTTCTCATTCCAATCACAGATTAGATTTTCCCCTTTTCTTGAACTTCATATGGTTCAATGGTATGGTTTCTAATCTTCCATATTATTTTGTGTGTCTGTGCTTTGCTATTTTTCAATGCGGAGTAATACTCCATTGTGTGAATATACCATAGTTCACTCCTTTTGTGGATGGGCATTAGGATTCTTTGTAGACTTTGGTTATTATAAAGTTGGTATGAATATTCCTGCCCAAATCTTTTTATGGACCAAAAAAGCTTATTTCTCCTGGGCAAATACTAGGTATCTAAGTACAGTTGTAGAATCAGTACGTTTGATTTTATAAGAAATTTCCAGTTTACCAAATTAGATAAACCATTTCATAGTTTCACTGCCAATATATGAAGTACTACCAATATATAGTACTGTCATTTTTATAATTTCAGGGATTCTAGTTAGTGGGAAGTGTTGTCTTCATTATATTGTATTATATTATTTTACTATAATACATATTATATATCTACATGCATATAATATGTACTATAATATATATTATAATAAAGTGTTATCTTTATCATAATAAATCATTCAATCTAAATTTTATATAGTCAGTGAAATTGCTATTGCAGAGAAAATATGTCTTGGAAAGGATGTTAAGAAAATGAAGCAAAATGGATGTTTCACTAGATGTACACTGAATTTTCTAGGCACAAACAATCTGTTTGTTTTAGGACCACGGGATACATTTGCAAAAATCAGCCTTGCCCTAGACTCTAAAAGAAGTGTCAATATTTTCCAAAGGTTCAGTGTCATACTCTCGTCTGCCTCTCTGGTCTCTGTTCTTGGCAAAAGAAAATTAAAAGTTAACCCAATATAATGAGTTTAAATGTAATAAATTGGGCCGAGCAACTGGCTTTGTTCTCGCCTTCTCAGGGTCAAGTAACCAAGGCGATGATTTGCATGCAGAATTGCACATTTTGCTTAGTTTCATGTAATGCGCATCCAAACTGGCAACATTACTGAGCTGCTGGCTCTCCAGAGGGGAGGTCCGTGATGAAGTAAACATTGTCAAGCATGTTTAAATGCACCAAGAGGGAAGAAGAAATAGCACAGCATTTGCAGTAGAGGCCTTGGGCTTCTCATGAACTGAACTATCTGACCCGTGCTTCCGGAGCTTTGGATGAAAGCCAAGGTGGTCATTTTCAGCCTTTGCGCGTTTGAAGTTACCTTTTCAAGATAATGCTTTTGTCCCAAATAACTATGACATTGTTCTCTGTTACGTGGACCATGTGGATTAAGTATGATTTTTCTCCACCTCGGCCTATTTGAATTTAAAAAATTGTTTGCTTTCACCACTTCTGAAGCATCAGTGTCATAATATGGTACCTATAAAGAATCTATTGACAATCCTTTGTTGCTGTATCCTCAGAACATCTACTGCTCTGAAAACTAAAGCGAGAATTTGTACTCTGTGCACATAGACAAACAGAAATCCTTCCAAAGAGGAGATAAATGAGAAATTACATCAAATCGTGAAAACGCTGTGGATGGAGTCCTTAACTGAACCGGCAGAGAAAGTAATCCTCTCTACGATTCACTGTCTCCTTTCCATTCCCTATTTTATATTGTTTTATTATTTTATTTTATTTTCATCTCATTTTCATTCCCTTTATTTTAAATGTTAACGCGATCACATCTTTTTTTTCTTTTGCATCTTGTCAAAGCCATTCCCTGCTCTTTTAAGGAACAGGACGATAAACCTCAGGGACCTGAGGCAGCCCCTAGCTTTCTTGGAAAAAATTCCTATGTCTTTTGATCTGTCAAAAGACCTTAAAGAAATAAAGGCCCATAATGAAATTGACCTCCAAGAATGTGGTCTAAATAGGCGCTCTACTTGAAATGGGGAAAAGCTGATAAAACGTAAAATTTTGGTACAAATTGAAATGTTCATAGTAAATGGACATGTAAATTATGCCGGAGAATTTATGACGTTGTGATTCACATCTCCAGTCTTCCTCCGGATGATGAACTTCAGTTTAAAGAATCACGATATTTAGATAGGGGATTTCTTTCTTTTTTGTTTCTAATCAAAGTGACAGATTGTCAGGATTAAGAGCTTTGTTGCAAGTTTCAGCTTATTGTGCGTCGTGACTGCCTAACTTTGATTTGGCCCCATCTGTGCAGTCTCCATGCTGATGCTCTCAGGGAGTTCAGTGCCTCCTAACTGCTGCGGGCTGTGAAATACTGAGGGGCACAGAGCTCAACATCCCACTGCAGCTTCGTAAAACCAGAGCTGAGGGTTACTGGAAACATCTCACACACAGACACACACAAACACACACACACACACACGCAGACACACACACACAAACACACAGTAAGATCATGAAGAGGGAAAATACAACTCTGGACAATTTCTGGAATACCTCTGAATATAGAGTAACTTCTAGGCATTACGTTTTTATAAACTATATAAATCCTGATAGGAATGTTTTATATAGACTTGTGTATGTGTATATATGTGTGTGTATATGTGTGTATATATATGTATATATGTGTGTATGTATATATTATATCTGTGTGTATATATCTGTGTGTATATGTGTATATATTATATGTGTGTATATATCTGTGTGTATGTATATATAGAGAAAGAAATGTCAGCATGATTAGCCATTGTTTTAATTCATGTGATGTTATAAATTTTTTAATGTTTATTTTTGAGAGAGAGAGAGACAGACAGCATGAGTGAGAGAGGAGCAGAGAGAGGGAGACACAGAACCTGAAGCAGGCTCCAGGCTCTGAGCTGTCAGCACAGAGCCCAATGCGGGGCTCAGACTCATGAACTGAGAAATCATGACCTGAGCCGAAGTCCAACACTTAAACGAGTGAGCCACCCAGGCACCCCAGATGATGTTATAAAAGACATATTACTTTGTAATATATCAGAACAGTACGTATTAACACTCATTACTAATGTATATTACCCTGTAATATATCATAACAGTATATGTTAGTGTGCTTTTGTGTATATACATACATAAGTATGTATTAATACATAACAGTTGTAGCCTGTTATATATTTATATATATTACAAAGATTACATTTTAGATGCACTTTTATAACATTACACACATTAAAACAATTGATATTTACATATAAAATGTTAATATATAATATATAACATATAATATGTATGACATTGTCTTGATCTTAGTTATGTAAACACTTGTAAAATATTCTCTTTGTTATAAACATATATATAAAACAAATAGTTTATTATATATGAATAAGAATATATATCTAACCGTTATAGTCTTTGTTATATAAATTGTATGATACAGTCTTTGTAATATACATTTATCTGTTACAAAATCCTTTATACATATCAAACAGAATATTTTAGTGCACTTTTATAACATGTGCATTAAGATAACTGTGATATATATTACATATATAATATATGCATCGATATATATCAATTATTTTAATATGCATGTTATAAAGGTGAATCTAAAGAAAATCTAGGAGCACCTGAGTGTCTCAGTTGGTTAAGCATCCGCCTTCATCTCAGGTGATGACCTCACAGTCCGTGGGTTTGAGCCCCAGGTCCGGCTGTGTGCTGACAGCTCAGAGCCTGGAGGCTGCTTCAGATTCTGTATCTCCATCTCTCTCTTCCCCTCCCCCACTCACTCTGTCTGTCTGTCTCTCTCACTCTCTCTCAAAAATAAAGAAACGTAAAAGAATAAAGTGAGTCCAAAATATATTTTTGTTACGGGGCACCTGGCTGGCTTAGTCTCTTGAGCATTTGACTCTTGGTTTAGGCTCGGATCACGATCTCGTGTTTTGTAATTTCAAGCCCCTCTTGGGACACAGAGCGCAGAGCCTGCTTGGGATTCTCTCTCTGTCCCTCTCTCTCTCTATTCCTTCCTTACTGGTACTCTCTCTCTCTCTCAAAATAAATAAATAAACCTAAAAAGAATTTAATAAAAATATTTTTGTTACATATACAGACTAACAGAGTATAACTGCTATTATGTGAAGATCTATAGAGACACATGTTTGTATACTCATACACAAACACACTGCACCTAATGTATACTGCTCTGTCATTCCTCTATCTTATAAAGCAGTATATGTAAGGTGCACTTTTATACCATCACATAGATGAAAATAATTGTGAATCATGCTGAGTTTCTATAAGCTTAAGATACCCTTTTAGACACCTGATTTCTGCAAATTCTTTTTTCCTACCACTGCTGAGGCAAGTCAGTTTCTAGAACGACTTTGACATCTAACATTTGAACCTATCTCCAGTGGCGATCCAAAATAGCATGGCTGATCTTCATTAAAAACAGCAATTTTGATTCTCCTATTCAACACACCGCTTGTTCCTTTGAAGAACCAAATCAGAGATGTTTTAAACAAATATTGCTTGTTGAGGAACAGAGAATCAAAATTGATTGGTATGCAATTATGCATTGGAGAATAAAACATTTTGGTAGATTTGCAGAGGACAGCATTTTTTTTAAAAGCCTTTGCTGCATTTTTTAAAAAACCATGAGCCTATCACTGATACAAAATTTATAAAATTTGATACTTTCTGGTAGATAATCTCCTGCTGTATATTTCATTGAACGCACAGAAGACCAGGGAGGGAAGCTTTTTATATTTATCTAGCAGTTGCTGCTGAAAGTATTTCCTTTGCTTTGTGCTTGAGAGGATAGAGGTTTAATATATAGAGAAGAAGCCACGTAATTTAGGGTCAGACAGGTCTCGTATTCAATTGTCTTCCTGACTTGTGGGCCGTGGAATCTTAGGCAATTTATGGGACCTTGGCCATAGTCTTTTTGTGCATAGAAAACAGTCAGTAATGCCTACTTCAATGGTTACTGTATAAATTAAGGAGATTCCTGTAAATTTTTATATATAGTATTTTATGTATATTAATCATAGATATGTGTGTGTTCATATTTATGTGGTTTATCATAAATATATAAACAGTATGTACCACACAAGTTAGGTATTGTCTTTTACAGCTTTATTTTAGAGAGACAGGGTGCAAGTGAGGGGGAGGGGCTGAAGGAGTGAGAGAGAGAGAGAGAGAGAGAGAGAGAATCTTAACAGGCTCCACACTCCACGTTCAGCGCGGACCCCAACACGGGGCTCCATCCCACAACACTGGGATCATGACTTATGCCAAAATCGAGAGTCACACGCTCAACTGACTGAGCCACCCAGGCACCCCAGGTGTTTTGTGTCTATGAGTTTTTTGACATAAGGCAAGTTTTGTCTCTCAGTGTAGTTTACGACTTGTGAAGGCACCTGCTGTCAGGGGCCGGTGAGTAGAGAACCTGTGTTGTGGGCCCATCACTGCCATGGAGAAAGAGCAAGGGCTGTTTTCATGGTGGCCTCAGCCCCCTGACTGCAAGGAGGGCCATGCAGAAATGCAGGGTCTATACTGCCCATTTTCCGCTGTATTCTAAAATAGTCAAAAGCCGTAGAATTGTTCTGCAAAGAATCCACCTTTTCAGAGGCTAGGAAGCGATTCCCTCCAGGACAGGCACTGAGGAGATTAATAGGAACAAGAGCACTCCTTTGAACCAGCGCAGTACATGCCACCCACTTCTGACTTCGTCTCCACACACCGTGTAGAGGAGTGCGCCTCAAAGTGTGAAACCCAGAAAAGAACTCGTTAGAAATGCAATTCTCAGGTCGCGCCTGCGTCCCCCAGAATGGGAAGCCGGAGAGGGGTGGCCAGTATCTGTGTGTTAACAGACTCTGGGCGTGGGCCTGCAAAACTAAGCCCAGAGTGCCAGATGTGCCCCACATCTGCCTTTTTATACCCGCCAGAGCGCTTTTTACATGGTTAAATGGCAGCAAAGACACGAAACTGGAGAACCAGATTTGCCACAAACACCTGGGAGCTGTGTGAGATTCCGTGTCCATGAATATGGTTGTATCAGGACATAGCTATACCCCTTTGGGTCACATTCGCTGTGGCTGCTTTCACGTGAGAACAGCACGGTTCAGCAGTGATGAGGAGGCTGTGTGGACCCTGAGATCGGAAATGTTCACCAACTGGCTCTTGATAGAAAAGCTTCGTGGGCCCAGCACGGTTGCATGTTCAAGTTTGAGAGCGCAGACTTCCGATTCCAGACTTACATCGAGAAGAAGAAGGCGAGAGGCACATGGAGAAGTTATTCTGCGTGCTCACTGAGCACCTCTTTCTGAAGCCATTTGAGCCAGGTAAGTAGAAAGAGCTTCGGGTTTTCAATAACGTAGACGGAGTTGAGATTCTCAATCCCTTTCCTGGAAGTTTAGAAGCTTGACATCATTTGGATTCGTCTCCTGTAAACACAACAAAGAATCCACACCAGACAGGATCATTCTGAAGGTTACAGAAATGCACGAGATTATATATAACATGCATATAACAAACTTTGGGGCACAGAGCAGGTATCTCAGAAACAGAATTATCATTTGAGTTTTAAGAAGACTCTGCACTAGGAAGAGGACCCAGGAGAGAGAAAGTGAGATACGAGGAACCGATCCATCAAAACTGTGTCTAGGCCTGAAAACAAATATCCCCGCAGTGATATGTGTAGAGAAGAGGACCAAGTCATGTGTGCATTCCCTTTTCAGCCGCCAACATTACTTTCCCTCAAAACCCCTCTGCAGGACTGGAGGAAAATGAAGTTTGAGACACCTGGGTTGTGACTGCCTGTATGAAAGCCTCATCAGGATTTCCGTCAAACGAGGCACATGTTTCCCCTAAGTTTTCAATCACCATCTATTGAATGAACTGTGTGCCTCTCATTATCCATTGCAAGAGCCATCGTTTTCTTAATCCAGCCTTCCATCTTCTTGTTCAGTCTTTTTTTTAGTTTAGTTTTTTATTTTTTGATGTCTTATTTTATAATTAGGAATTATTGTCCCTCATCTCCCAGGACTAATCATGCCCCCCACCCCCAAAGACACAATTTGCTTTAGCTTTTCTTTACTGAATCTACTCAATGCATTAAAAAAGGGCCCTATTATCGGCCACCCCTCAGTGATAGCCAGACCACGTTGCACCTTCCTCAGTAGAGCACAGCAGAGGGCCCTACACGGAATGGCCCGTGGGTGCCCATAGGCACCTGAGCTCAGGTCCACCTTCTGTCCACACGTGGCTGCAAGTTCTCTCCGGAGAACTGGGCTTCGCCGTATCCCGTTCCCCTGCTCGGAGGCGAAACCCAAAGATTCTCACTCACATCCTGCCTCATTCCCGATTCCTTCCCCAAACGTGCATGCTTCTTAATCTATTTATTTCCAATAATGTGCCTTAATATATCCACTGGGCTTGAAATTCCCAAAGCGAGAAGAAATGAACGAGATGAACTAGAATTTCCAGGGAGAGGTCTTTGATCACCCACTTGAGCATGACATAATGGATTCCAAGTATTTTCATTCTCTCCTTCGGATGAAAGTGGGAAATTCCAACTGATTGCCTGGAAAATTGCCTCTGTCTGCCGGCTCCCTTGAAAGAGATTTCACATTGGTGGTTGCACAAAAACGCTTTGAAATTTAAGTCTGTAAGATTCTTTTGAAGTGAAACATGTTGATAGCAAAGGAATTTCTCCAGAGTAGGGTGCAGTGGGTAATATATGTACCTATATTTCTCTCACGTTACTATTTTCTATTTGTTTATTTATGTCACTCCCCCACTGGAATTCCTCGCTATTCTGCTAAAATCCCCCTTTCCTCTCCCCGCTCCTCCACCACCTCCTCCTTCTTCTTCTTCTTATAACATTCACTGGTGAGGTCCACTTTAGTAAAGTCCATTTTGGGCACAAAGAATGAAGTCTGCAAGCACAAATGCAAGCCTGAGTTGGGAAATTCTTGTCAGGCATGTATAATTCATACATGGCCTGGCATCTATAAACATAATACTATTGGACCTTATTAAACTTTCTCTTAAAGGGTAGTTTGAATAGGGATGAAGGAAGAAAAATCTCTTCCCCCAGCCCTCTGTTTGTTTTGTCTAATAATCACTACAAATCAAATTTTTTAGCCTTTCAGATTTCATTATTTGCCAGAACAAATATTGACCGGCTTTTAACTGACCTAAAAATTATTTCGCAAATCCAAGTTTTGTTTTCTGTTGTTTTTTGCAGCACCATAAAAAAACTAAAAACATTTTGAAAGACTTCATGCTTTCGTGAATGGAGACCAGAACTGGTGTTGAAAAGCATTAGTAAATTTTGCTTTATTCATTTTGGTTAAATGAAGACGATAATATGCCGCCTCCTATTTTCCTTCATTAAAGAATCGTATTTTATTTGGATATACATCTGTGAAAATAATGGTGCCAAGGAAAAAAGTGATAATAGTCAGAATAGAGGCTCAAACTCAGTACAACCAGTAGACTTGTGTGGAATCAGGATTCCTTTTCTGTAAGGGTGGTGTAAAGCAGTGAGGATATTTTTACAGTTAAAAATAAATCCAACCAATTAACCTTTATACACATCACTTTAGAACGCCACTCTGATTTTATATAAAAACCATGTGGGTTACTGTCAAACTCTTTAGAAGGGTTTATTTGTCTGTGGAAACAAAGTTACTAAGCCATAGGGAGGCGGGCTCTGAAGGCCAAGAGTAAACTCACCTGCCAGTATTTAACAATGAATAGTATCTCTTGAGTCCTCGCTACATTATAATTCTCGCTCATGTCCCTCGCTGGGCTGTAGGATGAATGAATCCATCCTTTCCACCTGCCAGTCCTTTGCAAGACTTGGCCATTTGCCCGTTATTTAAATAGGCTCAAATTATCTTTCATTTTCCCGAATTTCTCCTTTTGTTTCTCTGTTCGTATCTTAGAGCTACATAGCAAATTTTTTTATTGCATCGCATTTGTGTTCCTCATACACTGAAAATTGAGATGAATTTCTTATTTCAGTTGTACCAAATTGTCAGTGACTGATACTGCTTCCTCCTGGTGCATTTCAGGGTGAAGGCTTAAGAGAAAGGAATTAAGTTTAGCTGGCTTAAATACAAAAGGAAAGCAAGATTCATTTAATAATAATAATAATAATAATAATAATAATAAAAGGAACCACTACAGTATAATCAAAATACTATTTGACTAAACTTCCGTCTCCAACATTGGCCTAATTGTTTCAGACAATCCATCCTACCGACAACAGAGAGAAATAAACAGAAAGATTGAAGACATCAGAGAGCCATCAGGAAAGTCAGAATTTTCAAGATATGTTTGACTGGACACACATACACAAAAACATGAATTGTAGAAGAAAATATTGATAAATTAATAAGGTGTTATGATCGCAAAGACACTAATAACAGTAAAAAAAAAAAAAAGGAAGGCACAAATTAGGAGCTTTGACAGCATTTTAAACTAGCAAAGGCTTCATATCCTGAATACAGAAAATATCCTTACAAATCAATAAGTAAAAGATGAACAACGCAGTTGAAAAATGGGCAAATGGTCTGAACCAGCACTTCAGACTTTGGACATCCAAATGCCCGGCGCACACATGGAAGTGATACTCTGCCTCGTTTGGTGCGAGGAAAATTCACATCGGAACCCCCATGGGAGCCCTCCACCCACCTGGCAGAATGGCTCCCAGGCCAGACTGACGTGACTAAGGGAGAGCAAAGGTACAGACCAAACAATTGTAACTCCTTGCACTGCTGGTGGGGGTAGATATGGGAGCAACCATTTTGAAAATCATTTGGTGACATCCTATTCCGTTTCTATCTATGAAAGCTGTGCATAGGTGTGTGTGTTTCCATTCCTAACAGCAGTGGGTGCAGAGAAGCATTTGCTCCAGAATGTTGATGGCACCACTATTCATCCAAGCCAACAACAGCAAAGAACTCGAATGTTTGTCAGCAATAGAATGAATACACCGAAGTCTATTTCTACAACAGCATATTCAATAGAAATGAATAAAACACTACCCCATGCAACCGGCTGGATAAAGCTTATAATGTGAAGTGAAATAAGCTGGACAGAATAATAAATACCTAATAAATAAATAATAATAAACAATAATAAATAATAAACTCACTTATAGAGAGTTTAAAAACAGGCAAGTCTAATCTATGGTGTTAGAATTTAGGAAAGTAGTTATTTTGGGTATCGGGAATGGTAAGTTTCAGGAGGTCTGGAAGAGTCTCCGTAGATGCAGGTAATGGGTGATTTTTTTTTTTTTTAGCCTGGATGCTGATTACATATATTCCCTTTATGGCCATTCATTTTACTGTAGGAGTGACCCACGCACCTTTCTTTCAGTATGACATACATGCGTAACATATGTTAACATTTTAACATTTCTCAAACCACACGCACACGGAAATTTTTAGTAGAGTTCTATTAACTTCCAATTTCACCATCTCTTCCCTCCTAGTCAAACTGGGGTTTCCTCTTCCCCATTTAGCTTTTTGGCTAAAGTTACACAAATATAGATTGTGTCCAAGACTGTTTTTTTACACACGGCCTGATTTTCAGCTCAGTCCAATCCCCATCAAGATTTGTGAAACTCGGGAGCTCCTGGGTGGCTCAGTCTCTTAAGCAGTTAACTCGGTTAAGCTGTTGATTTCAGTTCAGCTCATGATCTCATGGTTCATGAGTTCAACCCTCACATC
The DNA here is from genome assembly GCF_003009895.1 of Hyaena hyaena. Classification (NCBI taxonomy): domain Eukaryota; kingdom Metazoa; phylum Chordata; class Mammalia; order Carnivora; family Hyaenidae; genus Hyaena; species Hyaena hyaena. Next base: position 1,769,456 of record NW_024080774.1, read on the forward strand.
AGGCTCTGTGCTGACAGGGCAGAGCCTGTTTGGAGTTGTCTCTGTCTCTCCCTCTCTCTTTCCTTTTCTGTCTCTCTCTCTGTCAAAAGTAAACATAAAAAAAAAAAGATATGTGAAACTTGGTGTACCAAGTGATTTCTGACTAGCGGGGGGAGTGTGAAGAAGAACACATAATTCACCTGTTTTTCCCAGGCAGGTTGCAGTAATGGAGACGTTCATTTATAATTTGATATATTTTTTACTCTTAATTGAATGGAATCGCTGAAACTCACCAACCTTGTCTGAGTATGAACACTACAGGAAAAAAAAATCCAAGATAGGCTAGTATTTAATGTCCATTCACATGACTCATTCAGTAACTTCCCTCCGCAGGGTCCGTATAAGAGCTGATGTTGACGTTTATCACCAAATGGGCTGATTTTGGGACTCTGTAAGGCCACCTTTCAAAAGTTCTCTCTCCAGGGGCGCCCGGGTGGCTTAGTCGGTTAAGCGTCTGACTTTCGCTCAGGTCATGATCTCGCGGTTCGTGGGTTCGAGCCCCGCGTCGGGCTCTGTGCTGACTGCCAGCTCGGAGCCTGGAGCCTATTTCAGAGTCTGTGTCTCCCTCTCTCTCTGACCATCCCCTGCTCACGCTGTCTCTCTCTCTCTCCTAGAAATAAATAAAACATTAAAAAAAAATTAAAAAAAAAAGTTCTCTCTCCTGTCTCACTAGATTATTTGTTATTGAAATGGTTGTTCATGCAAAAGCCCATTGTCTTCTTATCTACTTTTTCCCAGATAGAGCTTGGAATTAGCCTGTATTTTCACAATGCATTAGAACCCACATACAATGAAAGACTTTGAAAAACTGTCAGTATGAATATTAAAAAAAAAAAAAACAACTAAAAACAGATCAATCAGCTGTCTTCAGTTTTCTATCATTTGAATACTGCCCCCACTTTTCTCTTGATTTATTCAAGCCTCTAAAGTGACATGTGTAATGCCATTTTTCAATAAGAAGATCAATAATGAGCATTTATAGTTTCCACCATCATGGAGGAAATTATGAGAAACAATTTTGTAAGAGACAATAAGAGACTATCTCTGAAAGACCCAACTGATTAGAAATTGCCATTGAGGATTTAGGAGATGTGGAGTATTTTCTTCAACTCCCTTAATCTACCGTGTTGAGGGAGGTTAGAGATGTTTCTACTATAAGAGACAGTCCAGTGACTGCTAAATAATTAGATTAAAAATTTTTTAAGTTTGTTTATTTATTTTGGGAGAGACAGTGACACATGAGCAGGGGAGGGGCAGAGATAGAGGGAGAGAGAGAGAATCCCAAGCAGGGTCAACACGGTCAACACAGAGCCTGATGCAGGGCTCGAACACACGATACTCCAAGATCGTGATCTGACCCAAAACCGAGAGTCAGATGCTTAACCCACTGAGCCACCCAGGTGCCCCTAAATAATTAGATTAAAAAAATTTTTTTTTAATGTTTATTTCTTTTTGAGAAAGAGGCAGAGCATGAGCAGAGGAGGAGCAGAGAGAAAGAGGGAGACACAGAATCCGCAGCAGCTCCAGGCTCTGAACTGTCAGTATGGAGCCAATGTGGGGCTCGAACCCACAAACCGTGAGATCATGACATGAGCTGAAGTCGGAGCCGCCCAGGCGCCCTAAGTAATTAGATTTTTCCAAAAGCTTTGGGCGGTGTCTCACTGGTTAAGGTACTGTTAAATCCACATGCTAAGAATCATTTGATAAGGGAAGAAAATGGGTCAACATTTTTAACCAGCAAAACTCAATGGTCTGTAGGAAAGAGCATCTGTCTTCTGAATTACGTTACAGGTAAAAGCATCAGCACCTGTTCATCGTGGAGAGTCACATATCCTGTGAAGCAGAATGGGCTTCTCTGCAGAATAGAGGCGCCACACTCACAGGCATGGACTGCAATGGGAATTCATTGAAACGAAAGATCCTGTACACTCCAGTGGCTTATCTTTCTGCAATTGCTAGGGAAAGACAGGGTTTCTCTTGCTCGTACCGTCGGCTTGGGCACCCTACATTGCCCCTAAATACGGACCTTTTCCTGCTGCTGCTGTGGTTGTTTTCCTTGTTGCGAACTTTTACCAGAAGCTCCTTGTCCCTAGGACCCCCAGAGGCATGTTCTCCTTGCACATGATCAACAGAGATGAGTGGGCTTTGAAAGGTCACTGTCGACCCTGCATGCCAACATTTTTCTGCTCCAAAGGCTGAACCTATGCATGCAAAGAATTATAACTATGTAGCCCAGCTGAGCTGTGTAAGCAATTTACTGACCCATCACTATTTAACACTATTTAACAATTCACAGTGTGTGTTAAATCGCTGCTCTATGTATTTTCGCATTGATTCTTGTCAGTAATTTGTAGACTGATACATGCATTAGGATTATATCACTACACAGAAACATCACAAGGAAATATTTTAAAACCATAGCTTCCTATTATTGCCCTTAAATTCCAAGGGAAACGCCAGTCTTTACTGTTTGTCCAGTCTCTAGATGTTGGCCTCTTGGAAGAGCATTTCCTCTTCTAACTTTCTTTTAATTTTTTAAAAAATTTTTATTTAAAAATTTTAAAATGTTTTTAATTTCTGAGAGAGAGAGAAAGAGACAGTGTGAGCAGAGGAGGGAGATACAGAATCCGAAGCAGCTCCAGGCTCTGAGCTGGCTGTCAGCACAAAGCTCGATGCAGGGCTCGAACCCACGAACCGTGAGATCATGACCTGAGCTGAAGTGGGATGCTTAACCGACTGAGCCACCCAGGCGCCCCTATCTTTTTTTTTATTTTAATGTTCATTTACTTTTGAGAGAAAGACAGAAGCGTGAGCATGGGAGGGGCAGAGAGAGAGGGAGACACAGAAATGGAAACAGGCTCCAGGCTGTGTCAGCACAGAGCCTGATGCGGGTCTTGAACTCATAGACCATAAGATCACGGACCTGAGCTGAAGTCGGTCACTTAACCAAATGAGCCACCCAAGCGCCCCTCCTCTTTCTGTCGTTTACATGAAAGATAGAAAGAAATGGAAATTTCCACCTCTTTTTAGGGGGAAAAAACCTTCCAAATGGTGGGTCTGGTCTAGGGTCATCCCTCTGTCTTCGACTCTTCCCTCACCCAGTGTCCAGAGACCACAGAGGAAGAAGGGATTTGGTGAGAGGGTCTGACCTGGCTTTCCTTACCCTCAGTGACAATGTGCTGAGAGTCTCTCTAGTTATGCACCATTGTGAGGCACAGCCTTGCTTTCTCACCTTTCTGGACCATTCTCTGGGTGGCTGGGGAATCTCAGAAATGGTTTATTCTAAATTCATAGAGAGAGAGAGAGAAGAATTTTCTTACCACTCACTTGTAGCCAGTAGCTTGGAGATGATGTGTCTTTGCCACCTGGGAGTTTGGTTTTACCTCGAGAGCAAACACACCTTTCCCGTGCGCTCTGAGCAGGTGGGCTCTCAAGAATGATCGCTGTGATCACCTCGTGTAGCTGCGTGAGTCCTTTACATGACCGACGTAGGAAGGCAGCATCCTCACTGCCAGCAGCAAACACTTTTCCTACACTGCATGACAGTCGGGGGAAATGCTGCAGGGAGTAGATATGAACAGTGCTAACAGTGCTGACAGCTCAGTGTAATATGCATATATCCCTTATCAAGGGATTTGTAAGAGGCGTAGGTGGCTGTTGCTCACATTGGCATCACAGGGGTAAAGCAAGGAAGTTAAGTGCCAGAAGAGAGCATTTCAGAAGTAAAATAAAGGAGGTGTGGCACTTACGGCATTGAAACCAAGGAGAGGAATCTTGCTCCAGAAAACAAGGCTCCCTGACCACAAAAATGGCAAGTGCGAAGATGAAAACGTGTGTGGTGCCACAGCTCACGATCGGCCAGAGGGCTACGTCCATCACTAACAGCTCTTTATTTTCTCCTGTTAATAAATGCATATGTGCGTTGACAGACTACAACCCCTTTATCAGGTTCAGATCCTCATGTAAATATTACTGGTCTAGCTCAAAGATCACTTTCAATCCCTTCACGTTGTTGTCTGTGACCTACTTCTTTCTTTTAATTTTATTTCATTTCTTTTTGCGAGGCTGTCTGCCTGCTCTCCGTAGGCATTCGTTTTGTTGGTCAATGGATTTGCGGTTGCGTTTCTGTGCGGCTGAACTGTTGACATTGGACAGATGTCTTCATAAGGTTCTGTTGACTCTGTTAGAAAGTAGAAGCTGTGATTCAACGGAGAGAGTAGAGGGTGCAATGGTTTGTTCAACACTCCACTGGGCATGTGTCCAGAAGGTGTGTGTGCAGTAGTGCAGAAGCCATGCCCCAGTCACAGATAGGACAGTAGGGCACGATCCTGTTGTACTGTGCTGCCTCTCAGCCTCCTTCCTTGGGCCACCCCACCATTTGCGTTTCCGTTCCCCGATGGCAAGGATGATATTTGTCCTGCTGGCTCTGATTTCTTTAGTATCTAATACATGTGTTAGATACTATATAGGTATTTTCTGTTTCAAAGGAGAAATCAAAGCTGAGAGAAGTACGGTGTTTTACTTACATCAATGGCTCATTTCGGGGCCACGCTGTCGAATTGTGAGGAGGCAAGAAGCAAGATGGACTGCTAATGCAAAAGAGACAATTTCGTTGCTCTCTGTGGGAGGGCATCCTGGGCCGTGTGGGGTGTGCAGATGGCTTTCGTGCGTACTGACACCTTCTCTCCCAACGCCACCTCACCTGGTGGGCTCATAACCCCTACAGACACGTGACAAGCTTGGGAGACCCCTGTCCTCCCCATGCTTTATGCGTGACCCCCGGGAGGCATAAGCTCCTAGCGGGTTTGGGGTGAAGAAAGTTAACACAAGTGCTGTTACAGCTCGGTAATAGAGAGCTGGAGGGGCCCTCATCGCCAGTAGGAAATGGCATGCTCATTCATCACTCCCTATTTTGAGAGAAAAGAGGCAAGAAGCCAGTTTGGGTCCAGATGTTTTACTTGCCAATGTGAGGCACTGTCCCCTTCTCGCCAAAGCCTACCCAGACTCACCATTCTGCCTGAAGATCATTGACTCTGGTTTACACCTGGGTCCTCGTAGAACATATGGTTGATCTTTCAGAGCCAAAGGCAAGACAGGAAGTTGTTGGTGCATTTTATAGATTAAAAGAGAAAGCATTCTCTGCAGTCTGAGTCAAGTCCCTTAATTAAGTATCTTTCCTTCCTCTTTCTGATGCAAACAGATCATCAGAGACAAAGGTCTTGATAATACGCTGCACATCCTCCTACGAGGTGCCAGGGAGAAAAGGGTGTGTGTGTGTGGCTTTCCACTACATATCTGTTCTCTGGAAATTTAAAGATGAGCAAGAGAAGAATTTGTGAAAGTTTTGCTTGAGGGCTCAGTCCTCAAACATATGTCACCACAAATGGTCCATATGTTATGGTCTTTACACAGGCAGAATTCCCAGGGAATCATGGGGTTTCCCTAAGTAAAGATTAAAGTTCAGCAAATGCTTCCAAAAGTGCTCCACAGACTTTTGCAGCTGGCCAGCCCTCCAGTAAATCATGGAATTAGCTTCAAATAAACGTATTAAGCTCTCTTTCCCTTTTCTGTTGCCTACGGGAGCTTCCTAGGAGTTCGTGTTTGTGGGACAACAGTTACTATATATGGTGCGAGCAGTTATTTATACACACTCCATGTCCAAGAGATCAGGATGAATGAGGTCATGGTTATCCGACTCAAGAATACTCGGAGCACCTCTGAGTACTTTAATGATGCCAGAAATCAGTTCCCCTTTCCCTATCTCTGTACTCAAAGGACTCTTCAGGATCCTGAACATCACAATGACAACAGTACATTAAAATATATGAAGAAAGACCATTTGGCTGGCAAAATCTTAGGTGACTTTGTTCAACACACGGCGTCCAGTCTGCCATGGAAATGGGCACTGTCCATTCTGAGGTGCAGCAAGAGAGGGAATATTTGGATATCTTACCTAGACCAAAGTATGCAGAAATAGCACACATAACACCTCCAGTGTTTGCTTTTACCTCCCTCCACAGTATCCTTCCCGTGCAAAGCCATATAACTGGTACAAGAGAAATGTCTGATCTTCTAGTCAGGCACTGTCTCTTTGAAGAGTGCAATGGTTTCAGCATTTCTAAAAGTTGATCATTGAGATTTGGAAAGCAAGGTCAAAGCACACTATGCCTGTGATCAGAGCTTGCCACCCTCATGGACATTGGGGAAATAATAATGACATTCAAGAGCAATTGTTTGCGGACATTGAGGATAGCCAAAGTAAGGGCATTCACTCTTCCTTGAGAATCTATGTAATGGAAGAGGGAAGTCACATTTGCAAATGGTCTGTGTTCTCAGAGCTTCGTATAACAAAGTTATAAGTGATTAACACAATTTTTCAACAAAAGTTGGCACTGGTAGCCTGCATCCAGGGTGAAGTATCTATCTTTCTTCTGCACAGATACATCAGACTCTTCTGATAGAAGCGTAAGCATATCTGAGAATGGAGAGCCCGCTCAATAAGAATCCCAACCACCAACTCTCATTCAAGCGTGGTGAATTGCATGGCCCGCTATTCTGTACCTCAATGGCCTTGCGTCTCACTTAGGTATAATAATACCTGCTCTACCTCACAGACCATGCTTTTTTTTCCCTGCATGAACGGAGACAAGTAGATAAATGGGCTTTATGAACCACAGAGCACTGTACAACCATAAACCCTTATTGGTTGAAGACCCTGAGATCTTTGTGGCCAAGTGAATTTTCATGGATGAAACAGCTTTTCAGGCTTTGCATTAAACCATCCTCTGATATTAATTACAATGCACGCCGAGCTGCTTTGCTGGAGATGCTAAGGAGAAATCCGCTGCTTCCAAATATTTACAAGTGCAGTGTTTTTTACGAGGTTTCTGTGGAGGGGGCATGAGGGGTTGAGAAGGCAAACAATCTGTCCACCAAACAGAGACACTTTGGAGAGCAAAAGGAAGCCCTGTCAATAACCCTGTCAGGAAAACAGGTGCGAATCAAGACTTTCCTAGACTCAGCAGGGCATGTGGCCACCTTCTCTGTAAGGACAGGACATGGACACGCATCATATGACAGTTACATCTGGACTGGAGGATTTGACACCCTCACTCTCACGTTATTTGACATCCTCACTCTCACATAGCCTGTGCTTCTCATCTCACCAGGGACCCCGTGAGTGCTGGTGTGTGGGGTGAAGCCCTCCTTCTTCTGTCGAGCCTACATCAACAGGTCATCACCTCACTCCTTCCTCATCCATCATATCATGTGTAATCTGTTTCTCACACACCCTTTGAACATATCCTGTCGCTAGGGGACCACTGTAATCAGCCGTCTGTATCTCTTAATTTTTGAAGGTGGGGGGAGGGGCAGAGAGAAAGGGAGACAGAGGATCCCAAGTGGGCTCTGTGCTGACGGCAACGAGCCCGACACGGAACTTGAACCCAGAAACCATGAGATCATGACCTAAGCTAAAGTCAGACGCTTAACCTACTGAGCCACCCAGGTGCCTCGTGGGTCTGAATCTTTTTTTTTTAATTTTTTTTTTTTTTAATTTTTAGAGATAGAGACAGACCAGACCACACAGCAGGGGAGAGGGATATGGAGAGAGAGAGAGAGAGAGAGAGAGAGAGAGAAAGGATCTTAAGCAAGTTCCATACTCAACATGGAACTCCACACAGGGCTGAACCAAAATCAAGAGTCTGATGCTCAACCAACCAAGCCACCCAAGCACCCCAAATATTTTTCATTTTTAAAAATACAACAATGTTAAGTACTTTTATTAAGACCACAGGTGTGGAAGGGGAGAGAATGACCCCTGTGAATTCACTTTCCACCTGGGTGCATCAGAGAAGGGACATTTGAAGTGGGTTTTCAAGTAAGAGTTTTCTAGGATAAGATATCCGACCCCATTAAATATTTTGTTTTAATTTGAGTATAGTGACACAGAATGTTACACTAGTTTCAGGTGTGCAGTGTGGTGATTTCACTTGTCTATACATTATGCTTTGCTCACCCTATGTGTGGTTACCATTGGTCACCATCCATCACTGTTATAACTCCGTGGACTATACTTACTATGCTGTGACTTTCATCACCGCTCTTATTCACTCCATAACTGGAAACCTGTATCTCCCTCCCCCCTTCACCCATTTTGCCCAGCACCTCGCCTCCATCCCCTCTGGCAACCATCAGTTTGTTCTCTGTGTTTATGGGTCTGCATCTGCTTTTGATTTGTTTATTCAGTTTTTACATTCCATATATGAGTGAAATCATATGGCCTTTATCTTTCTCAGTGTGAGTTAGTTCTTTTAGCATAATACCCTCTAGATCCATCCATGTTGTCACAGATGGCAAGAACTCATCCCTTTTTATAACTGCATAATATTCCAATATATTATATCTATTATATGATATATATTCTTATATATGATAAATATATTCTGATATATATCATATAATATATATAATTATATTCTTAATCAATAGAGCACACAACTCCTAATTTCTGGGTTATAAGTTCGAGCTCCACATTGGGTATTCAGATTACTTAAAAATAAGCTCTTAAAAAAAGGTTGAGTTGTAAATAATGCTGCAATAAGTATAAAGGTGCCTATGTCTTTTCAAATTAATGTTTTTGTTTTCTCTTGGTAAATAACCAGTGGTGAAATTACTGAATCATATGGTATTTCTATTTTTAACTCTTCGAGGAACCCTCTGTACTGTTTTCCAGAGTGGCTGCACCAGTTTGCGTTCCCACCAACGGTACACCATAGCTCCGTTTTCTCCACATCTTCACCTATACTTGTTACTTCTCTTTGTTCCCGTTTTTTTGTTTTTTTTTTTTTTTTTTAATAGTAGCCATTCTGACAGCTTTAAGATGATCTATCTCCTTGGGGTTCTCATTTGCCTTTCCCTGATGGTGAGAGATATTGATCATCTTTTCATGTGTCTGTTGGCCAGCTGGATGTCATCTTTGGAAAAAATGTCTTCTCGGGTCCTCTGCCCATTTTTCAATGGAATTGTTTGTTTTTCTGGTGTTGACTTGTATAAGTTCTTTATATAATTTGGATATTAACCCCTTATTGGATATGTCATTTTAAGTATCTTCTCTCATTCAGTAGGTTGTCTTTTTGTTTTGTTGATGTTTTCCTTAACTGTGCACAACCTTTTTATTTTGATGTAGTCCAATAGTTTACTTTTCCCTTTGTTTCCTTTGCCTCAGAAGACATACCTAGAAAAATGTTGCTAGGGCTGATGTCAGAAAAGTCACTGCCTGTGCTCTCTTGTAGGATTTTTACGGTTTCAGATCTTACATTTAGATCTTTAATCCAATCTGAGTTTATTTTTGTGTATGGTTTGAGACAGTGGTCCAATTTCATTCTTCTGCATGTAGTTGTCCACTTTTCCTAATGCCATGTGTTGAAGAGACTGTCTTTCCCCCATTGTGTATCCTTGCGTCCTTTGTCAAGGATGAATTGACTATATAATCGTGGGTTTACTTCTGGGCTCTCTCTTCTGTTCCATTGATCTTTGGTCTATTTTTGTGCCCATAACTACTGTTTTGATGACTGTGGCTTTGCAGTATATCTTGAGATCTGGGATTGTGATACCCACAGTTTTGTTCTTCTTTCTCAAACTGCTTTGGCCATTTAGGGTCTTTTGTGATTCCATACAGATGTTCTATATGCCAGCTTATTTCATCAAAAGCCAACAAGAGAGAGTCTTCTAGAAAGACAGAAGTCAGGGTCTTAGGTAACCTAATATAGATGTGACCTCCCATCATGTTTGCTGTATTTCGTTGAGTAGAACGAACTCACTAGGGCAGTCCAAACTCAAATGAAGGGATTAAATAGGAGCATAACAAGAGGTGAGTCTCCTTTGGGACGCCCTGAGTTTGCTCACCACACTCCTAAAGAGGAGGAACTAATTCCTGATGTTGTTCTCCTCTGTGCATCCATTTACCCATTTCCTCATTCTCTAATAAGAGGTAAGGAGCTACAGCCATTGGGAGTAACTCAGTGTTTCTCAATTTTTTTTTTCATTATTGCTCACCAAGGAGGTTTTTCACACATTTTTTCTTAATCTATCCCCCTATGAAAGTTTAACAAATATACAGCTTATCTGCACTGTATTTCTGGACTCTATTCATAAAATGAGTATGATTTTTTTTCATCTCCCAAGAACCAATTTTCACTCCCCTTGGGATGGTATTGACCCCAGGAAAAATCCATGCTGTAGAGTCAGACTGCCCAGGTTTCTATATCTATCCTACCATCTATCAGCTTCATGATCCTAGGCAAGTCGCCAAATCCCTCCCAACCTTAGCTTTCGTAACTGTAAAATGAGAACCACAATAAGACCTACAACTTATAAGTGCTATGGAGATTGAGCAACACAATACACATGAACTGCATGTGATTTACTAGACGGCAGGAACTCGGTAAAGGCTAAAATGCTATTCTTGCAATGTGCAGAACACCATGTCTGGCACTGGAAGTGCTAAAATAAGACAAAATGAAGACCTCTGGAGACTGTGCTGTTTGTTAAAGGAAACCAATCACAAAGGGTATGGTATGCACTAGATAAGACACATGATGATTGAGGCATAGGAAAAAGGGGGGTGTCTAAATTCTGGAAAGAGAGAGGAGGGCATGAGAAAAGAGAGGTTTTCAGAGAAAGGACAGTTGAAAGAATGAGAATTGATTTAAGAGCTGAGGAATAAAGAACCAAAGCAGTGTAGTGTTAATGGTAAGGGAGAGGAAGGAAAGGACTGGACAGAAGATTTTATGGCAGAACACAGCATTTAAGCAAAAGGTTTGCTGACATCTGTATTTTTTCAGTTTTTTTCCTCTCATTCATTCATTCATTCATCCATGTGTTTATCCACCCACTTATTCATCCATTCATACATCTATCCATACATCCATCTATCTATTTCCTTACATCCATCCATACATCCACACATCCATCCCATCCTTCTGTCCATCCATCCATCCATCCATCCATCCATCCATCCTTCTATCCATCTTTCCATCCATTTATCAGTCCATGCATTTGTCCATCCAGCCAATCAGCCAGCCAAAAATCTACCCCTTCTTCCATGCATCCATCCTTCTATTCATCCATCCATCCCCCCATCCATCCATTGCATCCATCCCAGCCAGGCACCCAGCCATCTTCTGTCTTTTTCCACAAAGTTTTTAAGATGGCTTAGAAAGACACATAAAATACAGAGAGACGATAAATCAATAAACCAGCAGAACAATGAACAAACCGAACACAGAAATTAAGTGAGCATATGAAGGAGAGAACTCCAGTAAGGACATCGATTAGAGCCAGGGATGGGACACTTGGGGGGCTCAGCTGGTTAAGCATCTGACTTGGTTTAAGACATGACCTCACAGTTCATGAGTTCAAGCCCTGCGTCAGGCTCTGTGCTGACAACACAGAGCCTGGATCCTGCTTTGGATTCTGTGTCTTCTTCTCTCTCTGTCCTTCCTCCACTCTCACTCTGTCTCTGTCTCTCAAAAATAAATAAACCTTAAAAAAATTTTTTTAAAAAGAACCACGGATCTGATATATACAAGCATGCATTCCCTATGGGCCTGTATACCAGCCATATGAGGGTCATCTATTTGGAATGTTAAGATGTTGGATTGCCTGTGAGTCTAACGTGGCCTCTATTTTGTACAGAAATTTCTACTGCCCAAAGTCTAAGTAGGGGAATCCTCTAAGGTATTTACTGTACTCCATGTCAAATACTTGATGGCATTTGAATAGATGTAACAAATACAGTCCATCTGTCAATTCATCCTTCATCAGCATCTAAAGTGAGTCAGGCAATGGAGATGAGATGACACTGGTTAAAATCAAGTCAGGTTTCCAATATTTTCTCCAGAAAATCCATTGGACTCCTTTGCTGTTAGCAGAATTTACTCCGGGAAAATGTATACTTAACATTTAGCCAAAAATAAAAACCTCTGCAAAATACCTAAATATAGATTGCTTCATTACCTGCAAATCAGCCTGAAAAGAATGCAGAGGCTGGCACTCAGGAGGAATCAAGTGACTGTGTAACCGCAGTGCCATCTGCAATCAGAAGAAATTACAATTATGGCAGTGAGCGCTAATCCTGGAAAATCAAAACACAGTTAGGCAGCCACTAAATCCCATTATAAAATATAATAATCATTATTAAGCCTTTTTTACCCAGAAAATGAAGAGTTGGAGACATTATGCCATCCCTTAACCGTTTTCCATAGCAGGGTCATTATTCTTTATGGCGCTACTAAATATACTCATCATTTTACGAATCCCAAGTTCACCTTCCAAATACATGATCTGGTCCTTCTGTGTAAAGTTAATCAAAGTTGTAAAAGTGCTTTATCCCATATCTTTATTTTCCCCCACGGGGATGGGGGGAGCGAAAACGTGATGCATTGGAGGAGAATCCCCAGAACTCAACAAAAAACCTTGGGATGTTATTGTCTCTCTCTTTGCTTGGAAAGGATCCACACCGAGATTAACCCTCTCCTGGAACATGGGTGTCTTATGTGCTTTCAGAGGAAAATCACACGGTTTTTTTTTTTTGGTCAGGAAGGTCCTTATTTCTATCTTGACTTCTGACAAGCTGTACTAACCTTTGAATCCCTAGTGAAAATTAAAACCAAACTGGGTAATACCTTCTATGAGCTCTTAAAATATCGTGAGACCAGAATCAAAACTTCACAACACCGGACCCAAAGAGGTCTAGAATGGTGCCCATTTTCCTGAAATAATGACTTCTTCTAGTACATGCCAGAATCAGGCCACAGTGTTTCATTTTTGTTCTGTACGCACACAATACAGCACATTTATGGACACACAATGAATATTCATAAATCTTCATTGAAAGAATGAGTAAATCAATGAATCCGTACTTCCTGAATTCAGTACAAACCACTTCAGACAATGAAACCATAATATCCATCATTCATCTCCCTCAGTTCAGAACCTCACATTCTCACATAAACACCAAGTTCTCAGAAAATGAATTATTTCTAGGTTGAACTATATCAAATTGCTATTTTTTAGGTCAGAAAATGGTTGACTATCAGCATCATGCTAATATATTTGGATTCTTCTGCTGATATTGGAGACTTTTTCCTTTTCTTTAGCGACATCAGGAAAAGTAGTTTAAGATGAGTCGGGGAGGTATAAATAGCATCTCACCCTGGGAAAATAGCTATGTGAACATCAGATGGAAAGCTAAAATATTCAGTTTGGGAATGTACTCTTTCAATTAGAGGAAAACCTTTGGTCACTGGTAGATTCTTCCGTTAGCAAAATGAAGCATTTAGCCCAATAAAGCAATGGGTTTCATCTTCTGTTGACCTAGCCTGAAGAGCTAATGAGTGAATTAAGAATGAGTGTCAGGGGCCCCTGGGTGGATCAGTTGGTTGAAGGTCTAACATCAGCTCAGGTCATGACCTTGCAGTTCATGAGTTTGAGCCCTGCATCGGACTCCCTGCTGTTATCATGGAGCCTGCCTCAGATCTTCTGTTCCCCACCCTCTGTGCCCTTCCACCACTCATGCTTTCTTTATTTAAAAAAAGTGTCAAAGGATCTGAATAGACATTTTTCCCCCATTAGACATACAGATCCTGAGATGGGGAGAGATCCTGGATTATCTGGAAGGTGCTCATGTCCCTCCATGGATCCTTCTTCTTCTTCTTCTTTTTTTTTTTTATTTATTATTTTTATTTATTTCTAGGAGAGAGAGAGAGACAGCGTGAGCAGGGGAGGGTCAGAGAGAGAGGGAGACACAGACTCTGAAACAGGCTCCAGGCTCTGAGCTGGCAGTCAGCACAGAGCCCGACGCGGGGCTCGAACCCATGAACCGCGAGATCATGACCTAAGCGAAAGTTGGACGCTTAACCGACTAAGCCACCCAGGCGCCCCTCTCCATGGATCCTTTTAATAGACCAAGAAGCTCAGAGAAGGAGACATGACCGTGGTAATGTCAAGATGTCACACGGCTGGCTTTGAAGGGAGGAAGAATGAGCCAAAGAATGCAGAAAGCTTCTAGAAACTGGAAAAAAGCAAAGGAACAGAATCTACCCTACAGCCTCCAGCAGGAAACACACCCTAGTGAGACCCATTTCTGACCTCTGACTTCTAGAACCGTATAACAAGAAATGTGTGTTGTGTTAGGGGCCTGAGTCTATGCCAGTTCGTTACAGGAGTATCAGGAAAATAATGCAGAATCTTCTTCAGGGCTTCCATCACTAGGCACAGTCATCTTTGGGGAGGATGTTGGACATGGATAGATACCCAGAAGGGTGTCAACTCCCTAACTGATTAGTCAAAAACAACCCCGATAAATATGCATCTGTTTAATACCTTTTATCTGGGCGTAAAGACTGAGATCATCTATTTTCTCCGTCTGTCCCTCTAACTGACACACTTTTCTGTAGAGGATATGATCACTTCAGGTAGACATCTAGACCGCTTCCGGATGGCTCTCGTCCCGTGAGAGAAAACACAGGGCTCATTTCTGCAGCCAATACAACTCGGACACACATAGACGTGGACAGAGAGGGTTACGTGGGAATTGACAGGCCAGCAAGAATTTCGGAAAAGGAATGTGAGGTTTGAGCAACCAAAACAGCTCCTTGGACGTCGGACTTTCTATGCTAAACCCCAAAAGTCCTCGGCAAACCAAATGCTTCGGTCATCCTATTTCCAAATAAAGATACATGTGTCTGTGGAAGAGGGGGAAAAGATTGACCTTAACAACCCAAGTAAGGCAATTGAATAATTCATTTGATCAACTGATTATGTTAAATATTTGTGATATTTTGTTTAATCAGTAAACATTATATTTACTCAAAGTAACTCGGGTAAAATGGTGATACAGACTACTCTCAAGCAATATGTTATCTATTGGAAATATATATATATACTATAATGTCTATATCGAGAGAGAGAGCATGTATGATAAACCTCAAAAAACAGAATTGTGACGTGTTTTTTTTTTTTAATGCAAGCTCGTTGGGTAACATTTTTATTTGTCTTGGATACCTCAGTGGTCTCTTGTGACACAATGAGGGAACTGCTAAAATAGATCAAAAGAATGAAATTGAAACAGATGTGCTCCCATACTTAAATAGGACATTTTGCTCTGACAACTTATTGGGTTCATTCAGGGGGAAAAAAACCACAGCAGGACATCGGGAAATGGCAAAGTGCTACATTTTGCTGAACAGGGGGTGCAGTTTGTGTGGCTTTTAACTGGTAGGTGCAGTTTCTGGAGAGATAAAATTAGGTTACAAAAGAGCGTTCTCAATCTCTCTCTCTCTCTCTCTCTGTCACTCCTGTTATAATTTGTGAAGAGACAGGAAGTCTAAATGCCTGTGTTTTTTGGGTGGAGAGAGGTTGAGTAATAGCTGTCACACCACCTCATGCATTCCCTCATTCAGAGCCAGAGAGTGGCTCTCCCACGAGGGACACGCTATTCCTTCCTACAGGACCCTCATTTTAAAGATGGTGTGTCTTTGCGTGCCTTCTGACAGGCCTGCTGTGAATCCAAAGTCCTGAACTCTCATTGACCTAGTTAACTTGAGACTGGTCACCTCTGTTGCAGTTTTGCACGTAAATATATTTATCAGAGTCTACCACAAGTGCATAACATCTATTTTCATGTGTGATGATAGTGAGTTTGAGAGTAACCCAGAAAATGTCAATTATCGCTTCAACAGAGGACAGTTGGCCCGCCATTGCAGCGTGAGACTGCCAGTTACTCACCCCCCGACTTGCTAATTTCAATACCAAGGCCAACTGGAGATTTTAGGAGAGCTAATTAACCTCTGGGCAACTCCACTGGCCATTGAGGAAACGCTGTACAATTGGATTCTTCTCTAAACTGTGCTTCTCCACCTCACAAGGGCAGACACTGGCTAATGTCAGGAAAGACAGCCTTTGAGCCACACTGGGCAGGTGAGTGAAGAACACACGGCCAAACAGACACAGCTGTGGCTTTGCGGGACACAGAGCATCTGAACTCTCTGCTTTCCAGATCGCCGTACCTGTTCCTCACTCATGGTGGACTGTCTGTGAGCCAGTGCCTTTAACAGCATCGAAGAGAAATAGACAAAAATGAACCAATGTTCATCAGAAGCCAGTTTCTGAAACAAAACTTAACCTTTGGCACAGCGCTAGGGTGTGAAATAGGAAGAAGCGGAAGCCAGGGGTCGCAGAAGTGGTATCCTGATTTGGCCTTTCCTAAACTCTGTGCAAAGAGCATGTTCTGCAGACCCAAGCTCCGTTTCCTCGTGGACACAAGGGAGGTAACGATGTCTGCATTACGGCTCTGGGAGAGGAGGTGCGTGGTTACCAGCTAAGGCAGCCTGGAGAAGTTGTCTCCGTAGGTTGATGTTGGCAACGGGGATGCTGAAAAAGTCAGGCAGGGAGAATAGACAGCAGAAATCCCGTCCTGTGGCACCATGTTGTGTTTCAGCCCTGCGGCTCTCAACGTGTGGTCCAGGCCCACCTGCATCAGCATCTCCTGGGAGCCTCTTAGAAAGGCAACTCCTTAGCCCCAAGCTAGACCTCCTCAGTCAGGGACGGAGAGGATGAGGCAGGTGGGGTGGAGCAGATGCGTTCAGCACCCAGTGTTTAGCAAGCCCTCCGGGGGATTGCCGTGCACATTCAGGTGAGATCACCATCACTGCACAAGGATGACTTTGGTGGTTAAAAAAAAAAAACCCAAAAAAAAGGAAGATAGCAAAGCCCCAGTCTTGCAGACACTGGGGCTCTTGGCGAGGTTGCAAGAAAAGACTTGAGTGTGAGGAGTGGGACACGGCTTTGTCTGCGCACCTAGGCGAGACGCTGTGCAGCAGAATCAGGGATTGGGTGCACCCACACGGCAGAAGTCCTCTCACTGGCTTTGAAACAAAAGTCTGGCAGAATCAAGTGGAAGACTGACCTGCAGCTAAATCTTGAAGCATCTAGAACCATGGCCAGGGTGATACGGAATTCATAGTGGGGAACCATGTGGCCCTACTTGCTGGGAAGACCACTGCAGTATTCTCTTCATTTCCCCTCATCCTGACCACAGAGACCTCACCTTTTTAAGTATGTCCTTCCTTCTGCGTCAACCCAACTGTTAACCACTTTCCCTGCATCATCTGTCACCTCATGAAGTGTTTCCTGTTGTCCGTATGGTTGACTTGGGGCTGATTTTCACTAGATGTCCTGTCTTTCTTGAAGTTCAAAAGCTAGAATTGTGTTCAGAGAATTCCAAGTGCAAGTATGCTCTAGATCCATGGGCCGATTGGATTATATTTTCTCTTGAGCATCCAATGTTGATGCTTAGCACTTCCTGGCTATCTAGACCTTACACTGTATCGGGTCATCAGCCATAAGCAACAGGGGAAAGAAGCAGTGTGGAGTAGGCAGGGGGCTGAGTCCCTGAGACCACGGTCTTATTCTGTGCCTGAACCCAGTGCCTCTGTGACGTGCAGGAAGATCCATGGTCTCTGGGCTTTGAGTTTTTCATTAGTGAAGCTATTTGAGTAGAAATGTGTACAGTCCTTTTAAATCTCAGGTCTACAGTCTATACTATTGTCTCCCACTGTTGAGCCAAACCTAGTGTGTAAGAGCTTCACCCAACTTCCTAAATGCAGGCATGAGCAATGGGACACCTGATTGGCTCAGTCGGTAGAGCACGCAACTCTTGATCTCAGGGTTGTGAGTTCGAGCCCCACGTTGTGCGTGGAGATGACTTAAAAATAAAATCTTTGGGGCATCTGTGTGGCTCACTTAGTTAAGTGCCCAACTCTTGGTTTCAGCTCCAGTCATGATCTCGCAGTTCATGGATTCAAGCCTTGCACTGGGCTCTGTGCTGACAGTGCACAGCCTGCTTGGGATTCTCTCTCTCTCTCTCTCTCTCTCTCTCTGCCCCTCCCCAATTCACACATGCTCACACACTCTGTATCTGTCTCAAAATAAATAAATAAGCTTAAAAAAATAAAAATCTCGGGGCACCTGGCTGGCTCAGTCGGTAGAGCGTGTGACTCCTGATCTCGGGGTTGTGAATTTGAGCCCCTGTTTGCACGTGGAGATTACTTATAAACAAAATCTTTGGGGTGTCTGAGTGACTCACTTAGTTAAGTGGCCAACTCTTGGTTTCCGTTCAGGTCATGATTTCGAGGTTCGTGAGTTTGAGCTCTGCATCTGGCTCTGCACTGACAGCGCAGAACCCACCTGGGATTCTCTCTCTCTCTCCCTCTCTCTCTGCCCCTTCCCAGCCCTCTCTCTGTCTCAAAATAAACAAACATTAAAAAATAAATAAAAATAAAAAACTTTTTTAAAAGGCTCAGTGAACAATGAACATAAATAGTGCATGCGGTTCTATTTTTCTATTTTGAAGAAATAACCCAACTCCCAAGATGTAAGAGGTAGCTCTCTCCTGAATTTGAATGTCTTAGCTTAGACTGCCATACCTAAAATACAACAGCCTGGGTGACCTACACACAATGGAAATTTACTTGTCACAGCTCTGGAGGCGGGAAGGCACCTGCAGATCACCTGCTTACTGGTTCCTAGATGGCCATCTCCTCACTATGTCCTCATAGGGAGGGAGGCGCGGGGGAGCTCTCTTAGGTCTGTTTTTTAAGGCAGCAATCCCATTCCTGAGGTCTCCACCCTCATGACTTGAGCACCTTTGAAAGACCTTCCCTCCTAATACCGTCACTTGGGGAGGAGAGGTTCAGGATTCAATATATGAATCTGGGAGGTGGAGACACAAACATTCTATTTCAATGAATGAGATAACTCTACTGAGAATAAGGGAAATCAGCTGCTAGCAGAAGTTTAAAAAAAAATGGACACAGTAAAAAGAGTCCTTCCACGAAACTCATTTCTCAATCACCAGCAAGCTCTCTCATTAGAAGTATCCGCAGCTTAATTAAGTCTTCTGGGTGAAGGTAAAAAAGAAAGATGACCTTTAAAATCAAATCGGCATTGCTCAAGTCAGACGAAACGGATTTGCTCAGTCACATCACAACATGGCGCGGAATCTAGGAGGACATCTCATTTTATAGTGAGGGTGTGTGAGTCAGAATTATAAGCCCCGAAGATTTCCACCCCCTGCCTGGTCTGCACATCCTCTGTAATCCTTGACTTTGAGTGTCAGCGCTTTGAATGTGGTAGATGTCATCCGGTGATTAGGTTATGTTACCTTGCAGAGGTGAAGGGGTTTTTGGGTAGAGGCAGTTAAGCTTCCTCACCCACACACTTTGAATTAATCAAGAAGCATGATCACAGTTGGACGTAAGCACCTTCACTGCATACTTGCGAAACCCACGGGAGACTCCCCTAAGCCAGTTCCTGGACCTCGATCTAACCTATGGAAACTATGAGATCACCATCATGTGTTGTTTTAAGCTCCCAAATTTGTTGCACTTTGTTGCAAAGAATGAGAACACTAATACAGGTAGCTTGTGCTTACAAACTGGGAAAAAGGACAATTCCGAGTATTTAGAAGTGTAGAATAGGTACCATTTTTTTCAGTCTTAGGAGAGTTGCTTTCATTGCATACCATGATGAAGAAAATAGTGTGTTTAGTATTCTTTTGTTAAGCTTAATAACATTCATTGGTAACAGACGGATATTCAAAGGTAGCATAGAAGGAGTAGTTCCAGTAAAAATACAAGAATCATATGGAGTAATGATCACAAAAAGCAGAAAGGAAGGAAATAGAAAAAGAGAATCATTAGTTTCTAGCTCTTCCACCAGCAAATTTTAAGAACCCAAGCCATTGGCTCCCAAATGCCAAGAAACAGGGGCGCCTGGGTGGCTCAGTCGGTTAAGCGTCCGACTTCAGCTCAGGTCATGATCTCACAATTTGTGTGTTCAAGCCCCGCGTCGGGCTCTGTGCTGACGGCTCAGAGCCTGGAGCTGCTTCAGATCCTGTGTTGCCCTCTCTCTCTGACCCTCCCCTGCTCACGCTGTCCCTCTCTCTCAGAAATTTAAAAAACAATAAAATAAAAAAGAAAGAAACAGGCTGACGTCGGATGGCTATGTTTTCCTAGGGTTTGATAGTTCCTTTAGATCAATTTCTAACTGGACCCTATGATCTAGGTCTCTATCCAGAAGCTCTTCCCTGTTGCCCTGGGCCAGTCATTGCCAAGTTCCTTACAGAGTCCTTGAAGGGAAAGACAAGCAGACCACACAATGACCAGAGGTGTGGTGTCTCAGAATATTCTTATGACAGTGTAAGGGAGGAAGAGATTCTCCTCTCTCCTCTTTGGGTTTCTGGCTGGGTCCGAAAAGTAAACTGACAGTAGACAGATTGACAGAAAAAAAGCATACACGTTTCGTGGAATTTTTACAGGTGCCTGGGCACCTTCACAGGAGAATGAAGACCCACATACAGCTTTTATGCCTTTGGAATAAGGAAGCAATACATTTGTAAAGAATTGACGAGACAACATCGGGATGGAGGGTTCAAAATGGTCAAGAAGTGACCAGGGAGTCATGGGTTGGTTTAACAAGATTTGTTTGTATATATTTCTTGGCCCCAAATGCCCACTGTCCAGTGATAAGATAGGCTTCCCTTCTCCCGGTACCTTTCTCAGAAGAGTTTTATGACCTATTTCCGGGAACAAAGATGAGGTGAGGGAGGAGATCAAAGTAACCTTCCTGCCTCGGCCATTTTCTCAAACTCCTTAAGCTCAAAATACTTAAGATGCCAAGGGGCCGTTTCTGGGCTAGCGGGTCTTGAACCCCATCAACAGCGAGTCACGACAAAGAGCGGGAAACAAAGCAAAAATGACTTTGTTGACACGCATTATCAATTTTTTAAAAAGATTTAGAACAAGCTTGACATTCAAGCTCCATCTTGAGTTTGCACTGAAAAGAGAAAGAAAAGGTCAGGAAACCAGCAAATTCTCGTCAGACAACAGCGCAAGAGCAACATCATAAAATAGAGTTTTATCTTGTAATTGTTCTCTCGCTGAAAATTTGAAATACATCTTGAGAGGGCACTAGGTAGCTGTAAGTTTGTCCATAAATCTTCCTTGGGAAGGTCTCTTTTGTTTCACCTAAAAATGAGTCCATTCTCTGAAAAGCATCCTTTAAAGGATAATTTTCAAAGAAATGCTAAGATCATGACTCTCAGACCGATACAGAATGAGCAAGTGTTTGAGAATGGCATTTAACTCAGTATTGGTGAATGAGCCTCCGGTAAGGTGATACAGCACCGTCAAACAACAACCCCCCCCCCCCCCCCAAAAAAAATCCTATTTCTAGGTTAAAAGTATGGAGATGTGTAAGCAAATGGAGGTGAAACAGACTTCTATTTTTGTGGGGAAGGGGAGCCAATCTCTGAATTTTCAAGAGATAAATTTGCATGCCCATGGACAAGAATTATGTTGCGTTATTCTTGGTCATTTCCTGCTTACTCTGAATTGTAAAATCACTCAAAGGCAATCCAAGCTGCTCAGAGCCCCAAAGACTCAACCCAATAAGCAGGAAGGCTATGATGAAAACAGCACGTGCTTTCCTGTGGAAGTTCAAATGCTGCCCTACACATATTTTATTTTATGAATTACGTGTGCACACCTGATAGTATTCAATTTTTTTAAATTTTACTGGCAACTTCGTGCAAGCTTCTAGTTTTTTGAAGAAATGTTCCTGGTGTATATGATGCAAGAGTAGACAATTGAGGCCAGTCCACACCAATGGTCCTCTTTGCTTTTAAATTCAGAATGTTATTCTGCAGCGGGGGCTCCTGTATTTTATCAACTTGCCCACAAATGGCTTTTGGTTGCTCCAAAAAATGACCTACAACACGAAGAAAAGAGCTCGCCATTGATGAGGGTCTTCAAAGTAAGCTGTGGCAGGCTTTAAGAGGAATCCCGAGTGAAGACTGCAAAACGTATCTTGAGCATTTATGATAAGAGCTTCCAAAGGTGATCATTTTCTGAAGGGAATAGTGCAAAATTTGTTTTTCTGGTCTGTGTCGTTTATTAAAAATAAACCAAGTTTAACTTTCAAGTCATATATCATTTGGAATGAAAACAGCCCTGGATGGAGCACAAATCCAAAGTGAAAAAATAAGATTTCCCTCCGAGCTGTTCTTTTTATTTTCAATGTTTATTTATTTACTTTGAGAGAGAGAGCAGGACAGGGGCAGAGAGGCGGAGAGAATATTTTTTAAGTTTATTTATTTTGAGATAGAGAGAGGGGCAGAGAGAGAGAGAGAATCCTAAGCAGGTTCTGAGCTGTCAGTGCAGAGCCCAACACTGGGCTCAGTCCCATGAACCGACAGATCATGAGTTGAGCTGAAATTCAAGAGTCAGATGCTTAACCCACCAAACCACCCAAGCGCACCCTCATGCCCCAAGCTGGGTTAAAGGATACAGAAGGGTGGGAAGAAAATGTGCTTCAAAGAAAAGTATGCATTGTCCACATAAAGCACCCTCAATTATTCCAACTGTCCCTCATCTCTGTAAATTGTACTTAACAGGTAGAAACACAACGTTATTTCCTAGAGAAGGAAGTCTTTTCTGTCCCATGATGGCTTATGAATTAGGTTTAATCTTTTTCTGTTGCTCCATAGAAAAACCAGTTGATCTTCCGTTAGGACAGTTTATAAAAATTTTATGAATTTTTAATGTTTATTTATTTTTGAGAGAGAGAGAAAGAGATGTGCGAGGTAGAGGCAGAGAGAGAGAGAGAGAGACACAGAATCGGAAGGAACCCCCAGGCTCCGAGCTGTCAGCACAGAGCCCCAGGCAGGACTCAAACTCATGGACCGCGAGATCATGACCTGAGCCGAAGTCGGACGCTCAACTGAGTGTCCACCCAGGTGCCCCATCGAATTTCGTGATTTAAAAAAAAAAAAAAAATTGTCCCCTCGGAACCAATCATAACATTTGGTTGTTTCTGCATCGACGAATAAGATTGTGGAAACGTGTTCATTTTTATATCTTACTATGAGTGTAATGACTTTACCCTTTTGTGAGCTTGACCGTTTCAAGCGCAATTGCTTTGTTAGTCATAGACACAGATGCAACGTAAATGCCTGTTATGGTCAAGTTTGTGCCTGGCCGTGAGATGGATTTGGATCTGCTGTCTGCACAGTGCATACAGGGCATTTTTCGAGCCGCGTCGCTCCATTGCTCTGGCCCAGCCAAGCACCCGCACACAACACTGCCCCACCTCAAGGAATTCTGCGAAGCGCAAAGGAGGCAAATGCAGGCATACCTTCCATGGGCTGAAAGTGAATCTTCCAGAGCAGTCTCCCCCTCTCTGCTTTCTGTAAGCCTTTGGATCCTCTTTGAACTGCTTCTCTCCGAGATCACATTTCTCTTGCAATTAATATCCCTGCTTCAAATTTATCTCTACCACGGTGGGTATTTTGAGATAAGCGGACTGTGCCCTCTTGGGAAGAAGTACATCCTCCCTGTGAGTTTATGGCGGGGTGGGGTGGGGTGGGGGGCCATGATCCACGTTACGAATTGGCGAGACACTCTGCCTAAGATTCTGAAGGCTTGTGGGGCCCAGTCCCCATGCATCGTGGGTTTCCTCACACCAACAAGCAGCTCTCAGACCGCAGCCACGTCTCCTACAATTCTACTCCGTTCTGACTCATCTCCATGGAGATAGCGTCCGATCCCACAGATGAAGGGATGAGTCTTACCACCTCGCCCCTGCGCTTCAGACACCACTCACGTCCACATCGTCACCTGTGCTTCTGACCCACCTGCTGTGGGCCAACGGTTCCCACAACGCCCCCTCCCCTCCCCCGGGTTTCATTAATCTGCTGGAGTGGCTCACAGAACGCAGAGAAATGTTAGTCCTTAGATGAGCAGTTTATTAGAGAAGGCGATAAGTCAGCATCAGCCACACAAAGAGAACAGGGCCGGGTACGGGAGAAGGGTCACAGAGCCTCCGTGCCCTGTGCAGGGATGTCATTGCGCCCGCACCTCTGCATGTTCACTGACCCAGAAGGTCTCCGAGCCTTGTCCTCCTGGGCTTTTACGGAGGCTTCCTGGCATGGGCATGATTGACTAAATCACTGGCCGTCGGCATTGGACTTCAGCCTCCGCTCCCCTCCCCACTGATGGGCAGATGGCGAAGGGACGGAAATTCCCGACCTTCCAGTCATGAAGTCGGTCTACTGGCAACCAGCTCCCATCCTTTAGGGGCTTTCCAGAAGTCTCCTCATTCGCCTAACAAAAGACACCTATGCGGCAATTCGAAGGGTTGTGTTTTGGGGAGCTCTTTGCCAGAAACAGGGACAAAGACCAAATACGTATTTCTTCGTATAAATCACAGAATCATTTTTGCCTCCCTTATCCACATGGCTTAAATGAGCTGTCACTGGGGCACCTGGGTGGCTCAGTCGGTTAAGCGTCCGACTTCAGCTCAGGTCATGATCTCACGGTTCGTGGGTTCGAGCCCCGCGTCGGGCTCTGTGCTGACTGCCAGCTCGGAGCCTGGAGCCTGCTTCAGTCTGTGACTCCCTCTCTCTCTGACCCTCCCCTGCTCACGCTGTCTTCCTCTCTCAGAAATAAATAAAACATTAAAAAAAAAAATGAGCTGTCGCTTTCCACTTGGACTTTCCTTCCTATTGGACCCTGAACCAGGTGATGTCGGGCTGGATAGACGGATGTGAAGGGAAGGGAGTTGGGAATATATTTAGTTTGGATATGTGTGTCCACTGTCACCTCCACATCACGTCAGATTTGGCTAGCTCTCCGGCATTCCGTGGTTTGGCTTCCAGAAATACTCCGGCCGAGTTGGGTCCTAATTCACCTGACGCCGTGACAGAAAGCGGCTGGACTGCAGCTCCCGTCTGGATATGAAAATAGCCTCAGTGCCCGGCGCTAGAAGTAGATACGTGAGGGAGGAACAGATCAGCCTTCAAGTGTACAGAACTAGAACCTTTTTATGGATTTTTCACCCTAAATATCAGATGAGTGATAAAATAAGAAAGCATTCAATCGTCATCAATGCCTGGGAAAAATGGAACTTCTATTGTGTCAGGAGCGGGCCACATCATATAGGATATTAAAAGGGAAGCACATAATGCTTGATTTCTTCCTTTTGATCCTAAAAGATGAAATTGAATGAGTTCCTGTGTTTGTAAATCAAAAGCACGCCGTAGTGAAGCCAGCAAATTGCAAACGCGCCAATCACGGGTCATATGTCCAAGAAACTTGATAGCTCTTTCCACGCTTAGTCCCGCCTTAAAAATCTCAAGAATATCAATGGTGAGCTGTGAGGTCGGGAGGCGTTTTTTTCCAATGATAATTAATTTAAAAATTCAATCAACCCCCAAACCTGAAATAGATTGTATAGCTGTGTGAACAGCGCAGGCTTCTCCCACCATGACTGCTCATTCTCTCTCTTTCTCTCTCTCTCTTCCCGATCATGAAGGAGGAGGTGACCCATCAGCATGGCAGTAGCTAGCCAGGTGGCAGTGTTCAGCTTTACCTGAGCCCCAAGCTCTCATAAAATACCAAAGGTTAGCAAATCTCCCTACCCTTTCAAATTCCAGCAAATGGCTACCTGTAAGGCACCTATGAAGCCCCAGCCTCCAGTCCTTTCCTTCTAGCTGTGCCTTATGAATGAACATCCCCCCCGCCCATTGCAATAACCTGCATCAAATATGTGGGTGCAAGGGACGGAAAACACACGTGGAGTGTTTGGAGAAGGTAGGCTGGAGGAGAGTGCACACCCGAATGGCATTTTCTAACGTTCAGACACACTCACATCACCCTGACGATGCTCAGATGGCCTCTGGGCTTCTTACTGCTCTGAGCTGGAAATCCAAATTCCATAAGTCACTGCAGAGTCAGTGTCATCTCTACACACATCCGCAGACTCAGCCAAATGCTGCCAGTTTGCAGAGAGAGCCCTGCCTTTGGACGCAAGCTTCCCTCTGCTTCGCAGGACGCCCCATCTGCATGCAGTTCACTACCCCTGATGCGACTCTCTGTCCAAGTCTGTGACCATGCCTTTCCTCGTGTGCCTTTCCATCAGGGCTGTGATGGTGTCACACTGGGGCAGAGGCCACCAGCAAAGATTTAATGGCTGAGCCAAGGAGTTTGGGGTTCTCACTAGAGAGCCGATGTAAACGAAAGGGTCCAGAATATTTTGAGTTGAAGGGAAGCGAGAATGAGCTTTTCTCTCTCCCTGGGAAGTGCTCTATCTGCCTAAAAACAGAACTTCCAAAAAGAACTCCAAAGAACTTTACTGTCATAAATCACCTCCCTGGGGGCAACCTGGGGACCTGAACTCATCACTGGATACCAAAAGGCAGCACCACACCGAAGCAGACGTTGATACTACACCATCATATCTCCCATCTAGTCTTCTAAGAGCCTGCTTCTCTTCCCTAAAAGTCATTTGTTTGCCCTTAAGAGCCAATCCCTGCCTCCCCTTCCTCTATTAAAATGGCACATAAGCCCCCAAGGCTAAGTGAGTCCTTAGGTCACAGTTGTGAACTCCCACATGTAAAAATGTATCTTTTCTCTTGCCAATCTGTCTTTTCTCAGTTTAATTCACAGGCACCCATACAGGAACTTAAGAGGGTGCAGGAAAAGTTTTTCATTTTTTATATAACCATAGGACAGGTCGTGGCTGGGGTGCCTGGGTGGCTTAGTTGGTTAAGCATCCGACTTCAGCTCAGGTCATGATCTCACGGTTCGTGGGTTCGAGCCCCGCGTTGGGCTCTGTGCTGACAGCTCAGAGCCTGGAGCCTGTCTTCCGATTCTGTGTCTCCCTGTCTCTCTGACCCTCCCCTGCTCACACTGTCTCTCTCTCTCAGAAATAAATAAAACATTTAAAAAAAGAGGTCAGGTCATGGCTACATTTTGTTTTCTAAATTAACACAGCAATTCAATACATTCCTGTTCATTTCTTCTTTTTCATTGCGCTAAAATGCAAAACGTAAAATTTGCCCCCAGAAAACATTTTTTAAGTGTACATTTCAGTAGTGTTCAGTGTATTCACATTGTTGTACAACAAATTTCTGGAACATTCTTTTTTTTAATAGTGAACCTACTAAATTTATACTTATTTTTTAGGAGTCTACTTTTAAGAGCAGTTTTACATTTGCTGTAAAATTGAGAGGAGAGACTTACCATACACCCCTCTGTCCGCGCTTAAGCACAACTGTCCCGTGTCTGTCACCGTCCCCACCAGAGTGTTACACACTTTTATCAGGTACAAAGACATACTGATAAATCGTAATCATGGTAGCTCAGCTATTCTTCACCCTGAATGATACTTTGTTGTCTGGTTGGACGGCGGTATATCCATTCACCGAAGGAAGCGTATCTTGGTTGCTTCCAAACGTTGTCAATTATGAGTAAACCTGCTACAAACAGCCGTGTGCAGGTTTTTGTGTGGATGTAAGTTTCCAGTTCTTTTTGGTAAATGCCAAGAGGAACATGACTGCCGGCTTGTATGGTAAGAGTATCCTGAGTTTTGTAAGAAGCCGCCAATCTGTCGTCCAAAGTGGCTGTACCATTTTGCATTCCCACGAGTCATGAATGACACTTCCAGTTGCCTCTGGAATGTTTTCATCTTACAGAACTTTTAATCTACACCCGTTGAACACCATGGACCCGTTTTCCTCTGCCCTTATCCCCTGGCAACCGCCATGATGAGCTTGGCCGCTCTGAATGCCTCACGGGAATGGAGTCATCTTGTATTTGTCCTTCTGTGACTGGCTTATGTCACTCAGCATAATGTCCTCAAGGCTCATGCATGTAGCAGCTGGGAGGCTTTTCTTCCTTTCTTGGATGAGTCATATTCTGTTTTATGTATAGACCCACTTTGCCTATCCATTCATCCATCGCTGGACGTTTGGGCGGATTCCCCCTCTGAGTTTCTGTAAATAGTCCTACAAGGAGCATAGGAATGCAGATACCTATTTGAGTTCTTGCAAATATATACCCAGAAGTGGAATTGTTGAATTTTTTTTTTAAGGAAAATGGGCAGCACATAGTTAAAATCAGCTTCAGGAAATAAAATCGCTGACACTTAGAGACATTTGGATGAAGAGAAGATAATGATCCCTGGGGGAGAAAAAAAGTGCTTCCCCTACGTGTATCCCTCAGAGCTTTGTAAATGGAAAGAAATCTGAGGATTGATTACAGTTATTTGAGTAGACAGTGCCCCTAGAAGTCATGCAGATTCGGTATATCCAGTGCAGGCATGCCTGAGACATACCTCTGGCTCCGTTCCACGACTCTGAAATATCGCAAAACAAAAAGCAAGTCAGATGAAGTTTTTGGTTTCCCAGCCCATGTAAAAGTTATGTTTACACTGTGCTGTGTAGTCTGTTACGTGTGCAATTGCATTATGCCTAAGAAGGCTCGCATCCCTTGATTTAAAAACACTCTATTGCTGGGATGCCTGGGTGGCTCAGTCGTTAAGCGTCTGACTTTGGCTCGGGCCATGATCTCACAGATCGTCAGTTCAAGCCCCACACTGGGCTGCGTGTTGTCAGCACAGAGCCTTCTTTGGGTCCTCTGTCCGTCTCTCTCTGCCCCTCTGCCGCTCATGCTCTGTGTCTCTCAAAAATAAATAAACATTAAAAAATAAAAATATTTTATTGCCAAAAGATGCCAACCATCATCTGGGCTTTTCGTGAGTTATAATCACAGGTCACTGGTCACCATAACAGACAGAATCAAGAAAAAGCTTGAAACGTTGCCGCCATTATCAAAATGTGGCAGAAAGACACAAAGTGAGCCAATGGCGTTGGAAACAAACGGCCCTGATGAACTTGCTCGACGTAGGGTTTCCACGAGCCGTCCATTAGTGGAAAACACACTGTCTGTGGAGGGCAGGAAATCGAGTCTGTCTGTCTGTGTGTCTGTAACTTGGCGGTAACCTCACTTCACGCGTTTCTCATTCGAACGGCGTGTCCACGGAATCGGGGTTTCTTGGGTGGTTGGTTTGTAGCTCCGTTATTTTCCATGACAAAGGGTATGTCCGGTATATGTTTTGTTGTTATAAAAATGCGCGGAAGGAGGAGTTTTCTAATAATCCTTTCACACCAGCCATTATGATAAGGAAGGAGGCTCAGCTACATGACTCACTGTGTTCTTTAATTAAAGTCTGTGTGCCTGGATATAATTGTCCAAAGACCTGTAGTTCTCTTCCAAAGGCTAGAATTTATTTCTATTTGAAAAGGAACAGGGTGATAAATTTACATCACGATGCCCACGGAAGGGGGAGAAGCCGTTTGTTGGAGGCGTTAGCACTAACGTGGCAGCAGTATGTGGCTGCTTCTAGCTCATTACCACGTGCAGCGATTAGCAGATGGAGATGCGCTTCCCCTTGCGGTTGATTTTCTCAGCCAGGGTCCACAAACCATGACTGCGTTGGTCTCTTCTTCCTGCCACTGTGATATAATAATAAAATATATTTGCTCTCTGCCTGCTGGCACAGAGCCTCTCCCAAATCCTTGGATCTCCTGAGCAGAACGATTGTTATTTATAACGATACCCTTTTGGGCCACACCGGAGTGTATGCTCATGAGGTGGCTCAAGGTGGGTTCCCCCTCATGGCTTCAGGATGGGGGCTGGTGGCCAGAAAGATCACGTGTTAGGAGGTTGGCATTTTCAGCACTATCATGACCTCTGGACAGGGGAGGGAGGCCGGAGGCTGGAAGCTGAGGTCTAGCCACGCTCTTGAACCACGAGATTCCAAGCGCTCCCAGGTTCAATCCACTTGAAGGATTAGGAAGCACGGGACATGCAGAGAGAGCATGGAAGTTCTCCCTCATTCCCATGCCCTGCCCTACACGCCTCTCCCATTTGGCTATCCCTGAGTTGCCTCCGTGATGATGATCCACCACTAACAGTAAATACATTGGTTCCCCGAGTTCTCTGGGGTGTCCCAACAAGTTACTGAACCTCACAGGGGGGATGTATGAACCCGCACGTGTGTAGCTTGCCAGGCAGAAGTAATGGTGGCCTGGCCACGCCATTTGTGGCTGACATCTGACATGGGGGACAGTCTTGTGGGACAGTCAGCCCTCCACTTATGTGCAGTCTGCTCTGACTGTAGCTAAAGAGTGTCCGAGTTGAACTGGATTGCTGAGCACGCATGGTATGAGAAAACTAGAAAACTGGGGCAGGGAAGCAATGCATATTTGGTGTCAGAAGTGGTGTGGACAAAGACAAATCTTGTTAAACTGCGGTCTTGTTAAATCCACTCCAAATATAATACTGGAGAGGAATAAAAACACAGCCAGGGATTCCACCGTCATCCGCGTGGCCGCGTGCTGACCAGTAAGTACATCTATTAATTCTTTGCAGAACTTTATAAAACATATGCAGTCAATTGCCCTTGAAAGAGTGAGAACTGAGGGTTTTCCAGTTGGTTGGTGTCTGACTTGATTTCAGCTCAGGTCATGATCTCACGGTTCTTGGGTTCGAGCCCCGCATCAAACTCTGTGCTGATGTGGAGCCTTCTTGGTATTCTCTCTCTCTCTCTCTCTCTCTCTCTCTCTCTCTCTCTCCCTGATATGATTATGCAGCAGTGGCTGTACAATGGAGAAGGACCTTCCAGAGTGTTCTTGAATCTGGTGTATAGAAGGCGTCCTCATCAGGTCAGAAGGCTGGAATAAAACATGTGTTCTCATTTGAAAGATGGAATAGTGATAGTGATTAATGACAGCTTCCCTCACATTCCCTTCCTATCTGTATTTTTCAACTCAAGATCATAATTGTAAAACTATTTATAAGCTGTCTGCGGTGATGCGACTAAGTGACAATTCCACTTGGGGATATAAGGTCAGGTAATGCGTTAGCAATTCACCATAGAATTTATGTGTGTAGTCGAGTGATGTATGGCGTAGCAGAGGGGTCTGATGGTGTGAGATTCACGGGCATGCCTTTTTCTGCCTGACCAATCCAGGCATTGCCTTTCTGAAGTACACATCAATTTTCCATCGTTTATGATTTTCTAAGTGGTTTATGCAGCTTCCTTGTGTTTCCTTCTTGGTGCCATCTAAACCATGTTAGACTTCCATGCTTGGCTAGGGTAAGAATTCATTTTAGGATTGGTGTTATAATCCAGCAGATGTTCCCTGTTGTTTGAACAGCTAGCTCTTGGTTTGATTCCATTGAAACCAGGCGTTTGCATCCTTCAGGGTTTGTTATTTTAATATATGCCTTCTCAATTGATGGAAAAGGTGTTTGTCTGTCTGTCTGTTTGTTTGTGAAACAGAGAGAGAGAGACAGAGCTGGGGACAGGGGCAGAGGGAGAGGGAGAGAGAAAGAGAGAGAGTGAGAATCCCAAGGATCATGACTCTGGGATCATGAGCTGAGCCAAAATCAATAGTCAGATGCTCAACCCACTGGGCCACCCAAGCGACCTGATGGAAAAGGTTTAATGAATAAAAATGAATTGTAGTTCATATATCATGATAAGTAGAACAGATATACAGATAAAATTTTTTGTTCTTTTGTTTACCTCTTTCTACCTTCCTCTTGACTCGCTTGGGATTGGAGCCATGGAGTTTACAATGATACATTATCTGTGTATCCCAAAATATGTACTTTGTGTTTACTATTTAATTGGCAATGAGCCAGGTGCTAGGAGTGTATTTCTCATACAAGATGCACATGGTCCCTCCCTTGGATGTCTACATATAAACAATGAAGCTCAACCTTATTGTGAACCACCTGCAAACTGAACTCAAAATGGATCATCAGCCTAAATGTAAGAGCTACATTATAAAACCCTTAGAAGGAAACATGAATCTTCCTTCATGACCTTGGCTTAGGCAATGATTTCTTAGATATGATGCATGAAGCATGGTGACCAAAGAAAACAGAGAAAGCTGGACTTCATCAAAATTAAAAATATTTGGTCTTCAAGAGACACCATCAAGAAAAGGAAAGGACAACTCAGGGACTGAGAGAAAATAATGTAAAGTCATGCATCCGATAAGGGACTTTATTTAGAATATGTCAATAACTCAGTAACAAAAGAATAAACAACCAAATTAAAAATGCAAAGGAACTGGATGGAAATTTCTCTAAAAACAAATGTGTGAATGGCTAATACTTACATAATAATATGCTCAATATTACTAGCCATCAGAGAGATGCAAATCAAAACCACAGCGAAATAACACATTACATCCACTAAGGTGGCTAAAATAAAAACCATAGGCAATAACAAATGTAGGTGAGGATGGGACAACCCTGAAAGCCTCATATATTGCTTAGGAACATAAAATGGTGCAGCTGCTTTCATAAAACAGGCTGGCTGTTGTTCAAAATGCTAAACTTAGAATTGCCATCTGACTCAACAATTCCGCTGCTAGGTATCTACCCAGAAGAAACACAAAAATGTGTCTACACAAAAACTTTCATGAATGATGCCTGTTCATAACAGTGATTAGTCACAAGAGCCAAAAGGTAGAAACAATCCAAATGCCCATCAACATATGAATGTAGACAAAAGTGGTCCATCTGTACAGTAAAATATTTGTTGGCTATCAAAAGGAATGAGATATATGCCATAAGACGGGTGAATTTTGAGGGGAAAAAAGCCAATCATTAAATGAATATGAATGCCACCAAACTGTACACGTAAAGTAGTTATGTGGGTAAATTTTACACTATCCATATTTTACCACTACTAAAATTAAAATATATACATTTATATGAAATTTCTAGAAAAGGCAAACCTTTTGAGACCCCAAATAGTTTGGTGGTTGTCTAGCACTAGGGGCAGGGTAATGGGGAAAGATGTAATGAGCATGAGTTTTCTTTTTGCAGTGATGGAAATGTTCTAAAATGACATTGGTCGGGGGGAGGGCTCCTGGGTGGCTAATCGATTAAACTTCCAACTCTTGGTTTCAGCTCAGGTCAGATCTCATGGTTTCTGAAATCAAGTCCTGCGCTGGGCTCCACACTCACAACATGGAGCCTGCTTCAGATTCTCTGTCTGTCTCTCTCTCTCTCTTTCTCTCTGTCCCTCCCATGCTATTTCTTTCTCTCTCTCTCGTAAAATAAAATAAAATAAAAAATAAAATAAAATAAAAATAAAAATTACATGGAAGGGATGGTTGCACAATTCTATAATTTATTAAAAGTCATGGAGGGACACCTGGGTGGCTCAGTCAGTTAAGCATCCGACTTGGGATCAGGTCATGATCTTGCGATCTGTGAGTTCAAGCCCCACGTAGGGCTCTGGGCTGACAGATTGGAGCCTAGGACATGCTTTGGATTCTGTGTCTCCCTCTCTCTCTGCCCTTCCCCCACTCATACTCTGGCTGCCTCTCTCTTTTTAAATATTTTTAAAAAGTAATGGAAATGTACATATGAAATAGGTGAATTGTAGGGTATGGAGGTAATACTCAGTAAGGCTGTTGAAAAAGCACTAAGATATCTGTACTATAACCCATAACTGCCAGTCCTCACCACTGTGCCTTTAGTAGTTCATAATTGGCTTCCATTTCACGGACAAGAGCCTTCAGAACTACATACAGAGGAAGAGGAAGAAGAAAGCAGTTAAAGACAGGACTGGACCAGTATGTGGAAACTCAGTGGGGATGGGCCAGACTGTGGAACGTCCTAGGAGCTCAGAGTCCAAATGAGTTTACTTAGGGCTAGGGGCAAAGAAGATCTCGGACAAACACCGAACAGTCATAACCCCTGAGAGGCAGGTGATAATAACTATTCATTTGGGCTTCATTTAATTGTGTTCTGAGAAAGATGTTGAGC
This sequence comes from Hyaena hyaena, assembly GCF_003009895.1. Lineage (NCBI taxonomy): Eukaryota > Metazoa > Chordata > Mammalia > Carnivora > Hyaenidae > Hyaena > Hyaena hyaena. The sequence goes on from NW_024080774.1 coordinate 1,803,253, forward strand.
AGCCTTGAGTCAGTAGTGTGGTTGTTGAGTGTGGTTTAAATGCTGCCTTCAAAATTCATCAACCACAGACATACACAGTCCTTAATCTCTCTAAACCTCACAAGCACATAATCATGGGGATAATAAGGTGGCGTGTGCATCACAAGATGATGGTAAGAACTTTGTGAACTTACATCCGATAACTGGCACCATATCTGCTAGTGAATATTCCATTCTTTCTCTCTTTATGATAAAGATTGGCTCACGTGACAAATTTAGGTGGTGTTCTACATTCATTAGGATGGTATATCTGGTCGGGGAAGTTTTTTCATGCTGTCCTTGAAACCATTGCATCTAATTTTGTTTAAGGTCAGCATTCAAGTACGATGTGGGTAAACAGCAACTTTGACAATCCCAGTCGCTGGTTAGGTGTCTGCAATACCTAATGTAGTTTCTCTATTTTTGTACCTATAATTTGGTACTTATTCAGCATGTTAGCAATTACTCTTCTGATGCAGAAAAGGCTTCTCTGGTTAAATTTGGACAAATCATTACATTTCCCAAAATTGTCTTAACATCATATCAGTAAAGTGTGTGTGTGTGTGTGTGTGTGTGTGTGTGTGTGTGTGTGTGTTGCATACTAGGGTATTTTAGTCTAAAATCCATTTTCGCGTTTGATGACATTTGCAGTTTAGAATTGAATTTAGCAGCCGGTGATGCATTTTTCTACACCAAAGGAGGAAAAAATCCCCACAAAAGAAAATTAGGCATTTTGGGTTACACTCAATTATTTGAAGGTTATTTGCATAATAACAGGATTTTGTTAAGAGTTCAGTGCGCCTGCTGTTTATTCCCCACTTGAAGTCATAATCTTGTTTGTGACATCCCAATCATCTCCATGGCAACCGATTGTGATTCAACAAATTGAGGATTTTGATGGGGACCAAGTGAGAACCAAACAGGTGGTGGAGGTGGAAGACATAAACTTTAAAAAAGAAAGAAAGAAAGATTACAAATATTTCAGTGCTTACTTTTAAAATATAAAGATATCCCATGGGAATATTCACGTAATCATGATTCTTATCCACTGTAAGCTTAGTCCTAACTAGATTCAAGGATAGTGGCTAACTTGAATTACACCCACTAACCTATAAGACCCGTAACACCAGTGCCATTTTATTTGTCCAGATGTTGCCTATAAATGTTCATAGGTAATGATTGTTTGGCTTTGTGTTTCCTAAAACTGGCATTTCTCTGTCAAGCTGTTGTAAAAAGGATGGTCTGTAGACTTCTCTAAGGGCTAGAGGACATTGAAATCTATATTTAGCTCATTTTCTAATCACAGTGAACAGGTAAGCACTTTCCCCAAAGACATACCATTGGAAATAACATGGCTCTGATTTTAATTTTGGTTTTGTGACTCTGTGCTAATTGTGTTTGCGGGGCCCCATGGCAGCTATTCCATTTGCCACAGAAAGTACAGATATCAAAAGGCAAATGTTTTTCTTCCAACTCTCCACCCAAATGTTGTTTCTGAAATGTGGTTAGATGTTTTTGCCCCTGGTTTTATCATAATTTGTTGTCCAGAGATGTGGGTTTTGGAAAATGAATTTTCCCCATGTCCAAAGTTTTGAGATCTTTTCCCACCCAGTGCGCTACAAAAGTGAATCTCGGAGGTGAAATGGTGGGCCGATCTCACTGATGGCCATTTACATTCTATCCGATGGTCACAAACACGTGCATCCAACCCAATTGAATATTTTCAGAATACTCAGATGCCAGCATTAGTCATTACCACATCTTCGTAGGAATTCAGGACAATCAATTATTTCTCCAAGCCTGCCACATGAATCAAAAAATCAATACGTGGCCAAAGTCATTTATCAAAACACTGTAGTAACTCTAAGTGACAGGCTGTAGAAGAAGGGATTGGGAATTACACTTTTAAAAAAATTGTTAGGGCTTGAACTGTGTCCCCCTCCAAAATTCATACGTTGATGCCCTAGCCCCCAGAATCTTGGAATGGGGCTCGGAATAGAGGCAGGGTCTTTAAAGAGGGGATTAAGGGAAAAATGAGGTTGTTAGTGTGGACCCTGACCCCATGGCAGTGAGGTCCTTCTAAGGAGAGATTAGGACACAGAGCACAATCACGTGACAAAATGGGGAGAAGACAGCATCTACACGCCCAGGAGGGAGTCCTCATGAAGAGCCAGCCCCAGCCCTGCCCGGATCTCAGACTCTCAGCCTCCAGGACTGGCAGACAATAAATGTCGGCTGTTCAAGGCCGCCTCATCTGTGATACTTTCTTGTGGCAACTCTAAGAAATTAATACAATGGTCGATGTTATTTTTAATGACCTTTATAATGTTTTCTGTTCTTTTCTTCATCTCCTATCTGGGTATTTTCTGTGATGAAAAGCGTTCACGTCTCCTGTGGTAACAACAGGGAATTGGGAACGATGTGATTAGAAAGGCAAGCAGGTAGGTTAGAGGATGTCTCTAATTCCATGGTAACTCTTCCAAGTCCCGAGAAATGAAACTAACGTGTTCAGATTTTCTTCTCTGAGAGTCTTCTAATCCGAACTCATAATCAGACTGTCTTGTGTGGAGAAATGGGCAGCTGGCCTTCCCACGTTTCGTTCAGCAAAGACCACCTGGATGTTAAAATTTCAACTCAGCTTAAATTCTGAAGAGTGTATAACGTTGACCCCATTTAACAGCTTTGTTGTCTCTCGAGGGACAGGAATGGGCAGGATTGATCAAATGGGGTCCATGTAGGTCACTTCACACATTTTAGACTGTCTTAACGTTAAAAATAAAATACCTTTCTCGGATTTTAATCAGCGTAGCCGCACAGACATTTTTCGTTGTTTTCGAAAGATCACTCAGACTTCCTGGAAGAGAATGAATTGGAGGCAGGCACAGGGAGATAGGAGATAGGCGTCATAGGTCTACTTCACCAGTCCAGGCAGTAAACAGTGGTTCGAAGCTGAGTGGCTGCAATAGACATTAAGAAAATGCAAAATAAAATGTAGCAGGTACATGCGCACATATGTGGATATTAGAATCGATAGTGATTGTGTCTGATAGGGGAGGAAAAGGGAGAGGTGACCCGGTGAGGGGATGAACTGATCCATCTTGAGTCTATGGGGGTTTCGGTGCCTCGGAGGTATACACACCACAGATGCTCAGTTGCCAGGGCTCTGACAGGAGGGCAAGTTGAAGGCAGATGTTTGGAACCTGCCAGTCTGCAGACTGAAATGAAGGAAGGGGCCAGGAGTCCCATTGTAAAACCAAGTACTAGAGAGAAATGATGTGGATGACGTTTCACGTGTGAGTTCACAAAGTCAGTCCGGGCATCATCCGCAGGTGGCCTTTTGAGGATGTTTGTACTTCTGAGCAGATTTCGATGCCATCCTCATTCTTAAAAAATGGGTACCACACAATACCAACAGAATTTCTAATTCCGGCCATTGTGTGTGCTCACCCTGTTTGCCTCTACGACTCATTAATTTAATAGCATTATGACATGAAATGGTGATAGTGCTTTTGGGGAGAGAATATAGGAAACCATATACCTTTCTCAAACGTGATAGACAATCCGAAGTTAATGGTGCAAATTTCTGGCAGGTGTTCAGACCTTGGGGTAGACGTGAGTGGATCCACAATGGGAGTGTGCTTTTACCCAAAGTATATGAGCATGGAATGGAGCACCCCACTCGGTTCTTTGGGAGCCGAGGGAAACCACGACTTTAGGAAACTAGGTCATGACAACTCTACACTAAGTAGGTCAGATAACAGCAATCAGAGCTCTATTTTGGTTTCTGAGGGAGCGAAGGTGGGGGGTACGGAAAGATTTCTTTCTGTCACAGCCATTGTCCCAGGTACCTCAGACTATAATAGATATTCCAGTGTGTCACTGGCAGATGGAAACCTTTAGTGAAATATCAGGAAAATCCATTTTTATCATCATGCTTTGCAAAGGTCCAATGTCGTAAAGCATCGGTTAAATCTACCGAATAATTGGGACGTGATATAATACGAAACAATATCGATGTATGTGAAGAATTTCCACAATCTATTTGCTCCAGCACATATCCAGATTAGAATTAAGGTTTACGGAAATGGAATGAAAGTTTTAATTTCATTTTGAAATTCTTTAGAGGACAATTCTAACATAATCACTACAAAGAATCTTTTTATGGGAAGCACGTTATATATGCAAGCTAGTGAAGGATCTCAATTATGGGAAACACAAGTACAGAAAGCTGTTCAACAAGATAATGAACTTGTTGGAAATCGTTTATTTAAAAACGTCTACATGTCTTGTAAAAAATTCGGAAAATACAGAAAGACAAAAAAGGAAGCAAAATTGCCCCTCTTGGAAAGTACACCAGGGGAGTTCATGGGTGGCTTGTCACCATGTACCTCTTAACTTGCACCCTGACTATACGGGCATATATCCAACTTACGGAAATTTACCAAAATTTGGACTTTTTTCCCCACTGCCTTTTATCGCTGAGCCGTATCCATTGTGTGACAGTATCACAATTTGTTTATTCATCGTCTTCACAGATATTTGAATCATTTTTTGTTTCTCTTTATGAAGAATACACCTGCTATGAACGCTCTTGAACAAGCCTTTTTGAGGACATGCATTTTCATGTCTTGTATGTCAATATCCAGGAGAGAAAGGATGGATCATAGGGCCAGCGTACGTTTGAACTTCTAAATAATCCTCCAGGGAGTTTTCCAAAGTAGCTTTGCTGTTTGCTCTCTCACCAGGAGGGTATTCTGTTTTGTGTTAACTGTTACTGTTTTTGTGCCTTTTGAGGGATTAATTGGCTCTTTTTTAGTATTCTGTTCTATCTCCTCTAATGATTAGATAGATATTTTGTGATTGCTCTATGGCAGGGTCTAACTCACTTGTCTTTGTAGGCCTTACCAGCTAAGAATAGTTATTATATTTTTAATAATTACATGTTAAATAGTTATATATGTACCAACATTATATCTTCCGTTTCACCTGTTGCTCAATAAAACCTAAACTACATCCTCCCGGACCTTTGACAGAAAATGATTGCCCATCTGTACCCCAGACACCCTACAGCCACACTGCCCAGTACGGTAATCAGTTGTCATCTGTAGCTATCGAAATAAAATAAAATTTAAAATTCCATTCCTCAGTCATGTGAGCCACACGTCAAGTGCCTGGGGTCCATCTGTGGCTAATGGCTACCATCTTGCTTAACACAGAAGAACAGCTACATTACGTCGGAAACTTTGGCGGAAAAGCACTGCTCTAGAGGGTGCAATATTTATCTTTCATGTATCGTAGTGTACCTTGAAAATAACTCTCCTACCTTCAAACTTTACATCAGAGTATTGGCAGGTATCTGCTTTCGGCCCGTGACATTTTCATCACTCTGCTAAAGGAAACTTGAACATAGTTTATCTAGATATTGCACAATTACTTTCTTTTCTTTTCTTTTTGCATATCTGGGTTTTATCTGGTACTATTTTCCTGCATCCTTAAGACCTACTCTTTTTATATTTTGTAGCGTGTAGGGTACGCCCACTGGACGGGAACACCTCAGCCTTCATTTACGTACCTGACAGTGTCTTTGTCTCCGATTGGGTTTTGAAGGAGGTTTTCATTGGATATATAATTGTATGTTGACATTATATGTTCATCACCTTAAAGGTGGGTCTTTCTGATGCCTTCCGGCCTCTCCATCTGGTAAAAAGTCAGCTGTGATGCATACTGTCATCTGTCTACATGTAATACAGCTTCAACATCGACTGTTTATCTTGGGTCTTCAGCCGTTTGTCTGTGAAATCGTTACGTGCCGTTTTCTTTGTGTTGATCCTGTCTGTGGTTTGCACTACAGCAGTAATCTGTGCGTGGCTATCTTTTGTTGATTTTAGAAAGTCTCCAGATACTATCTCTTTGAATACTACACGTGCTCCATTCTCTGTTCCTTTCTTTCGGTCGCCAGTGGAAAGTGTCCAGACTGAACGATGAAGATAAAAAGCCTGAGAAACGAGGAAACAGACTATCTGAGGTCCGCGAGACAATGCTTCAGCTTTCCTTGGACGTCAGCTTTTTCAGGACAGGATTACTCCTTCGTGCTCACTGGGGCTTGGGATCTGGTAGTGGTACAATACCAGAGTGCTCTCTGGGCATTGAGGGCAAGTCAGTTCTCTTAGCCATAGAGACTGCTCTGTCCCCTTACCACCAAGATGTTTTGGGGGTATTGCTGGGGTGTCTATATGCTCCTCATACCAGAGCACTCTGTACATTGCACGAAAGTCAGTTTTCTTAACCATGAGACTGGTCTGTCCGTTTACCACCAAGATGTTTTGGGGGCTTTGCTGGGGTGTCTATCTGCTCTCTTCCTCACGGTGCCAGTTTTCTGCATCTCAGGAACATTCTCTCCACCCTGTGACACTGCCTTTGCCTTTGCAGGGGTGCTGTCTTACACTCCGGGACTCCCAGGTACACTTGCAGTCGGGTCTCCTGCCCTGACTCCTGCTTCCTGCAAGAGGCTGCCTTGAACTTGGAAGAGAACCATGTGCATGTGCATCCAGGGCTCTTTTTCTCAATGCTCTTCCCGTCCATGGCACATTGGACATACAGTCACTTTACTTTGGGAAGATTCTTGGCAAACCAGGGGCACATGCCCCAGTCTATGTTCTAGGACTTTTTCCTTTAAAAAATGTTTTTAGTGTTTATTTATTTATTTTTATTTAAAAAATGTATTTATTTTTGAGAGGGAGACAGAGCACAAGCTCAAGGGGGAGGAGCAGAGAGGGAGACACAGAATCAGAAGCCGGCTCCAGGCTCTGAGCTGTCAGCACAGAGCCCAACATGGGGTCAAACCCGTGAACCGTGAGATCATGACCTGAGCCGAAGTCAGATGCTTAGCCAACTAAGCCACCCAGGCGCCCCTTCTAGGATTTATTTGTAATCTCAAGACCCAACCCGTGCGTGGCAACTGAAATATTTTACAAGTTTAGATAGTTTCTCCTTCCTGTCATCTACGACAGATTCTTTCTGCCCCAACCACTTCAACAAAGATGGATCCGGACATGAGTCTTTTCATTCCTATAAAGGGCTTGCTCCTTTTTGCTCCAGTTTGGAATGTAGTTTATTGTTTTTCTTTGTATCCTGAGCTCGTAGTGAATCTTTAAAATGAAAAGTATGATTTTGCGATTTTTTAAAAATATCTTTTAATCATGTTCTGTTGCTTTGATTTTTAGGATGAGAGTGATATTCTTTCTTGAAATATAAGTGGCGGTTCTAACAATTATATTTAATTCTGGGGTTTAATGAGGTAGGAAGTGATTTTTATTCTTCCCTAAACAGTGAGCCTAAGTTTTCATTACCTCGCGTTAGATTATTTAAGACACGTGTACCTTTTTGTATGTCTCTTCATGTGTCTCTTTCAGTTAATTAGTCAGTCTGTATGTGGTTGTTCTGATATCGCAGTGCATGAATGATTGCAGATCCTCGGTTGGGATAATACGTTCCCTCTCTCCGTTCATTCACTCCTCCTCTTTATCAAACCACCATGAGTCTTCTAGTACGTGTATCCTTCCAGATGATCACAAGTAAATTCTGTGAGCAGCAACCAGAAAAACAAATTCCACTGTGATTTGCATTAACTTTGTGTCAAACCTAGATTTGTTTTTTTTAATATGTCAACAATATTGAATAGTCTCATCCACAAACATGCTACATGTCTTCATTTTAGTTCTTTTTTCTCTACATCCTTCAGAAAATTTAGCGTTTTTCTGACTAAGGAATTCATTTAAAAAAAGAGAGAGAGAGAGAACAAAGAAGTTAATTCCAGCAGGACCCAGTTGGACAGGATTGTATGTCTAAGGTCATCCTGCTGGATGGGACCTCTGGATTCTGGTCTAAGTACATGGAGGGTGCCCACTCCAAACTCCCGTGGTACCTGACGCTGAAGTTTGCTTTTCCCTCCCCTTCTGGGCCCCTCGCCTGTTTATCAACCACCACTATCTTCTTTGCCTGGACTAAATAGGATTCCTTTCTTACTTTAGCACTGAATAACTAATCCCACTTGTACGTTTTCCAGAAATAGAGAATTTTTTTCATACTCCATTATACTTTGAATATTAAATATTCTAATATGCATTTTAATAGGAAAATTTTGATGGTCTGGTAATAGACAACAGTCAGAGTGCTCGTGACAAATGAAGAAAAATGGACGTGCCCTGTAAGTCCGTGACCTTGTAAAATGTGGAAAGGGTATTTCTCCCTGAATTCGACACTAAAGAGGATGGCTTTAAGGTCTCCTGGGATCACTGCTATTTTGCGTTATTGAAGGATATTAAATGCACAGAGCATTACCCAAAAGTACACTGAATCATAATAAAAAATGATACCCACCTAAGTCTGCTGAACTGTTACCTACCTCCCACGGTCGGCGTAACACATACCCATATGTGGATCTCAGGTGGAAACCACTGTGCAGATGTATTCACTAGATCTGAACTAATTAGAAGCACAGTAAATCACCACCATTCACTGATCCGACCTGGCATAACTTTCCATACCATGTATGTCCCAGAAATATAAATTGCAGGGTAGCAGGCCGTTTTCATAAAGGTGCTGGACGGCACGTGTCTTAAAATACATCATCAAAGTTTCAAAGAGCTGAGGTCATTTTTAAATTGCTGCTGCATAGACAGAGGGGGAACACCCATATCACAGTCGAGTATGTATCAATGATTTCAGGCTAGAATATATTTTTTGTTCAATGCTAAAAGCCATACGGTGTTATTAGATATGGTTCAGACAATAATCTTTTCCACGAACTGCAAAGATGTTAGACTTAAGTAGTTTCGTATCACAGAGAAAAAATGCTGGAGAATGAAACTGGGAGTCAGAATCCGGGCATAAATTCTGAATACGTGGACATAAGGAGACACTCATATCTAGGTACCCGGGCAGGTATTTTCTAGGTAGGTAAGAGATGTATCTTAGGGAAGTGAATATTTTCCTCTTGAGTATTTTACTGTCCTTCTTTATGGTAGAACTCATTTCTTCTACATCTGCCACCATGCACTTGCTCCTGTTTGCATCTTTAACCATCATCCCGTTTGTCACGAGAACATGGGACATGCAAAAACTCTCTCCCTACACATTCCGCTCCACGACACATGATCCCCTATAGTGGGCCCAGCACACTGCTTCTAGCCTTTCAGGGTCTAGAGACTTTTCGTAACTTGAAATCCACCGAAGCACTGTGAACGCAGCCATACGTGATACCTGAGCACCGGGGCAGGGCTGTGTGTCAATAAAACTCTACAAATACGGCAGCAGCTGGACCCCCATGGCTTGGGAACCCGTGCCTTACAGAGAAGGAAAACCCCCGTGCTCAGGGCCAATGCTCAAATTCATTCATACAAACCGCTGGGGGGACAGGATTCTGAAGACAGAGCAATGAGGTTCAGAAGGATGCCTTCCCCCGACGCTCAGGGGAGGACAGAATTCAGAACGCCCGTTAGTTTTGATCCTATAAAGAAAATCACTACATATGCAGAGCACTTTAGCAAAATCACTATGATTATCATGTTTTGCTGGGCGTCTATTTCCAGAGAGGCAGGCAAATGCCATTTGCTTCTCACACCTCCATCCATCTCGGTGATACACCCCCCACACACACATACACACACAGGTGTGGTTTTGGGTGCCCTGAATGGACCCCCCTGGAGATGGGACCCCCCCCCACCCACCCATTTACAAAGACGGAGCTCAATGCTTCCTCCTCCAGAAGGATGCACGGCCGATCTCTCTTTGCTTCTGTGTAGCAACCAGATCCTGTCTGCCTGCACCACTACCTTTTCACTGCCCGCAGGGAGACCTCACGATGTCCTAGAAACATTTCTTTGGCAGGGAACAGTGTCCCCGAAAGCAGAGATAATCTAGTCTGAATGTGAGCTCGGCGCTGGAACGGGCTCCCTGGGCTTGGCAGGCAGCCCCCGGGCCAGCCTTTTGTGTCCACCCGCCTTTGATGGACAGGCAGCGCTGATCCCGGGGCCCAGCTCCCAGGAAGAAGCCCAGCAGGGAAGGGAGGTTGCTAAGTGCTCCTCCAGCCTTGGAGGTGAACGGCACACACTGGCAAAGGGGAGCAGACGCGCCTCGGGGTGCCACAGATTCCTGTAGTTTTTACTTTTCGTTGCAGTCTGTGTGGCTGACGCGCCGTTCCCACAGACTATTGCTCCAGGGGTCTCTGGGCCGGTGGAGGTGGGCAGCGTCACTCTGTGAATAAGAGGCTGAGCCCAGAATGGCACACGGTGCGGCTCCTCCCGCAGACACGCTTCTCAGCCCCTTGGGGGCCATGCAAGGTGAAAGCCATACCGGGACGACAGGCGCAAAGGGGTGTCCCTCGGTGGGTCCGAGAGGGTCCCCGTCCTCAAATCTACGTCAATGGGAATCTCACAAGGGGACCTGATTGGGAGGAATGGGCTGTTTGCAAATGTCATGAATTAGGGATCTTGCCTGGAAATCGTGGTCGGGTTAGGGTGAGCCCCCCCGATCCACTGCCTGGTGTCCTTATACAGAAAGGGGAGTGGATTTGGACACAAAGACGCACAGAGAACAGCCATGTGAGGCCAGAGGCCCAGATCGCAGGGATGTGGCCACAAGCCAAGGAAGAGAGAGCGCTGGAAACAGCCACCTAGAAACAAGAGAGCATCTATTCTCTGCCACAGCCTTCAGACGGATCAGGGACCTGTGGTCACCTTGATCTTGGACTCCTGGCCTCCAGCCCTGCAAGGAAGTACATTTATGTGTCTTGTTTGGAGACCTCGGGCTGGATGTGCCGAAACTTCTTCCCCGGGTCCTGACCACAAGCTATGGAACCGCAAACACCCGAAAGCCTGTCTCCTGTCCACTGACCTTGGATTTCCTTGAAACAAACATATAATGGCCCGTATCCCACTGCTGGGGCGCTGCAAAAGGTGCTCGGACCCTGCCCCCATCGGCAGAAGGAACGGAAAAGTATAATCAGGGGCCGGCAAAGCAGAGAGGATGAACTGCTTCTTATTTGTTTCTTTGTTTGTTTTCCTTCTGGGAAAGAAAAAGAAGATGATCCCATGCAGGAGAGGAGCCACGGGGTGAGAGCAGATGACTAGCACAAATCCGAGAATAAGCTTGTCTTCCACACGACCAGTTCTTCTTCTTCTCCTTCTTCTTCTCCTTCTTCTTCTCCTTCTTCTTCTCCTTCTTCTTCTCCTTCTTCTTCTTCTTCTTCTTCTTCTTCTTCTGGCAATGCTCCATCTTGCAACAACAGCAAAAACAGCAAAACATGTTTCATGAGTTCAGACCTTGCACCTCGAGGTATCGTATTACTTTTAAAACATCGAGATCCCACCACGCACCCCACATGAGAACTGCCAGGAAATTGGGGACCTGAGGTTAACACAGTTCCGTGTGTCAGTGTGGCCCAGGCTAGAGGGACAAGACGGACAGGAAGCTGAGGAGTCATCCAAGGAGTCGGCTTGGAGTCTGTGTTTTCTTCTTCCTTACCACGGACACACTTCTCCACCCCGGAGCTCAGCTGCAGCCGCGTGCATCCGTTCAGTGAATGGGGACTCGGATTCTACATGCCGGCCTCCTCTGGGGGGAGCTAGCAAATGTGGTAGGAGGGCAGGGGGTGGGAAAGATGAGTAAGTCTCTGATACGACATTCACATTCACACCACCCACAGCAGCATAGAAACAAAGACCTATAGGGGTACCTGGGTGGTTCAGTCGGTTAAGTGTCCAACTTTGGCTCTGGTCATGATCTCACAGTTCATGAGTTCAAGCCCCGTGTTGGGCTCTGTGCTGACCGCTCAGAGCCTGGAGCTGCTTCAGATTCTGTGTCTCCCTCTCTCTTAGCCCCTCCCCTGCTCACACACTCTCTCTGTCTCAAAAATAAACATTAAAAAATTACAAAAAAGAAATGGAGACCTATAGGATCCTAGCATTCAGGGTAATGACTTGATGCAAAGAGTGAATGCTAATTGCACCAGCTAGGATAAAAATGGAAAATTAAGAGGCGCCTGGGTGGCTCAGTTGGTTAAGTGTCCGACTTCAGCTCAGGTCATGGATCTCACAGTCTGTGGGTTCGAGCCCCGCGTCGGGCTCTGTGCTGCACAGAGCCTGGAGCTGCTTCAGATTCTGTGTCTCCCTCTCTCTCTTCCCCTTCCGCACTCACTCTCTGTCTCTCAAAATAAAATAAAGACATAAAAAAATTTTAATTGTAAATTAAAAAACAATTTTTAAATATGTGCATATTAGAAAGGTGTCTAACTGGGGGCACCTGGGTGGTTCAGTCACTTAAGCATCTGACTCTTGGTTTCAGCTCAGGTCGTGATCTCACAGTTCGTGGGATCGAGCACGGCGTCGGGCTCTGTGCTGACTTTGCAAGTCTTTCTGTCTTGATGCCTTCTTCGGATTAGGTCAGGCCCACCCAGGATAATTGATTGACCCAAAAGTCAACCGATGAGTCAGCTAACTGAGGGAATGGCACTAACCAGGTTCACAGATCCTGCCCACTCTTGAGAAGAAGGGGGCTCGACATGTTGGGTACAGCAGCGGGTAAGAGTCTTGGTGTCCAGCTCAGAATTCAACCCGCCACAGCACTAGGAAGTGTTAATGAGGGGCTGCTGCTGTGGACCGCCGGGTGTGAATCCTGCTGGAGACCCCCTGAGACGCTGGCATAGCTTCTCGGCATGCCCCGCTCCGGTGAGCACAAGTCTGGAGGGCACCTCACAGTCCCTTGCTCCTCACCAGGGTGGTGCCTGCTGTGTGAGGTCCGACTCGTGGCTCCGACGTGCTCGTGAGGTTTGTGATGCTAAACGTTGAAGTTTGAAACCGCTTTGGGTCCCCCTGCGGCTGGATGTTTTACCGACGGTTTGCAGTCAGTCTACCTGGTGAGAGAGGGCAGCTGCCTTCATGACGTGCTCAGAGGAGCCTGAACCTTGAGGGAAGCTTGTGTTTCGAGATCTCATGGAGAGGGAGTCAAAATTCTCTCCGTGGATCTCGATGGTGTAATTCTTTTCTAAACGTTATTTGTATTAATTTATTTAGAGAGACAGGGACAGAGAGGGAAGGAGAGAGAGATTCCCAAGCAGGCTTCACACACGGAGCAAAGCCCAAGGCAGGGCTCGATCCCACAACCCTGGGATCATGACCTGAGCTGAAATCAAGAGTCAGATGCTCAACCAACTGAGCCATCCAGTACCACTTGATGGTTGAATTCTTTTTTTTTCTTTTAAGGTTCATTTAAGTTTGAGAGTTTGAGAGAAGGAGAGAGTATGAGCAGTGGGAGGGGCAGAGAGAGAGGGAGAGAGAATCTGAAGCAGGCTCTGTGTTATCAGTGCAAAGCCTGATGTGGGGGCTCAAACTCACGAACCGTGAGATCATGACCTGAGCCAAAGTCACAATGTCACCTGACAGAGCCACCCAGGAGCTCCTTGATGGTTGAATTCTGAGGCAAAATTCAGCCTGTGTGCAAATAAGGAACACAAGAGATTGTGCCTGATGCCCTGACTGTGTTTTGGCCCACCTGGGCCCTGTATTTGTGCCTGCTCTACCTCTGTCTGTCTCTCTCTGTTTCTCCTGTGCCCTCTCCATCCCTCTGCTGATGCACCACGACTTTTATCTTCAAACAGAAGCTGCACAGGAGTCTGCTCTGTGCAACCTGGCTGCAGCCTCTCACATGCCCCGAACTGGGGAATCCAGAGCTGTGGCTGAGCTCCCCCTCATTGGGGTTATGCGGTTTGGAACTACTTGAAAGTCTCACTGTCTTCACGAGTTGCCTCCACCTCCGATACCCTTCCTGATGCTACATCAATGCGCCAGCGTCCAATGGAGTAACAGCCTTCCTTCTCATATTGGGGATTGAAGCAAAACGATGGGACGCCTGGGTGGCTCAGTCGATTAAGCGTCCGACCTCGGCTCAGGTCATGATCTCACGGTTCGTGGGTTCGAGCCCCGCGTCGGGCTCTGTGCTGACAGCTCAGAGCCTGGAGCCTGTTTCAGATTCTGTGTCTCCCTCTCTCTCTGCCTCTCCCCTGCACGTGCTCTCTCTCTCTCTCTCTCTCTCAAAAATAAAAAATAAAAACATAAACATAAAAAATAAATAAGGCAAAACGATGATATCCACACCCCCCACGTTTCCTGGGTATCGTCTGGCCAGCTGCTGTCTTCACCACAGTGAGACCATTGACTCTTCCCTCCCAATCACGCCTGCCTCTTTGCTCCACGCATATTTTGACATCTCCGCCCCATGGATCCCCAACAGCTTTGATTCCCGTGCACCAGTCAGTCCGGCTGGCTGCGGTCCCTCCCCAGCAATCAGCGGCCAGCATGCCTCAGACTGAGAGCCGTCAGCCGAACTACCCTGTGCAAGGACGGCCCGAGTTCTGTGACTTTGCACGTCTGCATCCTTCTACAGAAGAATGGCGATGCCTTTGAAGATGCATGAGAAAAGCTTTCCTTCTATCCCGAGATCATACATAAGATGCTGTGTCCAAGGAGGTGTCCCTGGAAATTACTTCTTTCTGTTTTTTGAGCAGAAGTCGCTGTTTCTTGAAGAGCGGCGGTTAAGGCCAAGATGGGCTAATTGGGGAGAGTCTGCATACCGTGAAGCTGAGGCTGATCGCCGGAGTCCTGGCCGGGTGTCACGAGGACCGGCACAATCCACTCCATGGCTGTGTGAGTAGCACAGAGGCGCCTGCATCTACCTTACAGCAGATTCACACAGCATCAGGGGAGGAAATCGAGGCCAGACACCTGGATCCCAAGGCAGAGAACAAACACCACAGACTCCAACAAGCACAGAAATAGCTATGGGACTGTGCCACAGGCTGGTCCCACACCTCAGATCCTAAGAAATGATTCTGGGAAGCATTCTCTCAAGCACGAACGGATGCAAAAGAGGCCCTGAGTTCATCAATCCTGCACACATAGTGCTTACTTGGGAAGATACAGGGATAGGAAATGCACTGTTCAGGCTTTAGGATCTTGAAAAGTCTTGGGGCACCTGGGTGGCTCAACCCATTGAGCGCCCATTGGATTTCAGCTCAGGTCACGATCTCCTGGTTTGGGGGTTTGAGCCCCACGTCAGGCTCAGAGCCTGGAGCCTGCTTCGGATTCTGTGTCTCCCTCTCTCCCTGCCCCTCCCCTGCTCATGCTCTCACCTGCCTCTCTCTCATAAATAAATAAATATTAAAAAAAAAAAAAAAAAGACCTTGCAAAGTCTTGTGAAGTCAGACTGGAGGGCTCTATGCTCCCCCCACCCATGAGAGACCCATTCATTTGCTCAGCCTTCTCTGCAATGTGGGTGGTATTGACTCTGTCAGGCTGTAGTGAGTTTTAAATGTGATGGTGGCAGCCACGCGCTGTCCGCTGAAGGCTATCTCCGGACAGAGCCTCATGATCTGTGCTTCACAAAAGTAGACACCACGTCATGTTTCTGGCTTTTACGGATTCGAACCGATGGACGTTTGCATTCTGGGATACTGAAGAAATAATTGTTTTTTAACTATTTATTATCATACATTATTATAATATGAAAATATATAGTGTACATGGTAATAATATTATTTAAATTATTTTGGGAAGGTCGCTTGCAATTAGCTCAAGACACAAACACCGGCAGAGTGCTTGAAGATGCCTGACCCAAGTATTATCAGTGCCTTGGCCACGTTTTTTTCTTTTGTCCATGGCCATAAATTGCACTTTCGCCAGTGGCTTCCAGATGGGCCCAAATCAGTAAGCATCCCCATCGTTCAGAAGGATGGAACAAAACACGACACAAAACTACATACATTGTGACATCCGTTCTCTTTTGCTATTTTTATATTTAAAGAATAGCATATCACCAGACATATAATAATGAGCAGAAGGAGACTAATAACATATTTTACGTGTTTCACGGGGAATAAGAGAGCACACTAATAACGATTAGTTATCAGACCAAAATAGTTCTCTTCCTAGAAGAGGTATAATGGAAAACATCATCTATAGGAATGAGAGATGCAGAAATACTTTCTTTTATAGGAGAGCAAATCTCGTCATCATTGTTGCTTTCCACCCACTCCCCCATAGTACTTCTCTGAAAAACACAAAAAAGAAAGCTATTTCTGCTTTAAAAATCACTGGGAAGAGATCAAAGAAATTTTCGGGGTTGAAATTTCACAGGACACAGTAAAACCGAGAAACCCTACAACTCATTTGTTTAAAAAAATTATGTAAGTAAGATTTGGGGAAACGCATTAGTGTATTGAAACTCATATGCTACGTATGTAAAATCTAAAAAGGGAAAACAGCATAATGATGTTTTTGTGTAATCTGACATATGCTTTATTGGGAAAGAGTCACACTATTTGGTAATTACCAAAATTGCTACTTCTCAAATTCGTGTAATTATTTCACGTAAAATATGTCAGTCTGGCCCCATTTTTAAGCAGAGATTTTAAATGTTGTTGTAGCAAAATTGTGCAGAGTTTCGTGCTTTGCAGAATGTAACTATGTAACATTTTGATTAACAGCATCTCTCTAGAACATTCACCCATCTCCCCGTTACTGAAGGAGGGCCTCATGTGTGCCTGCCTTGAGAACCATCTCATATTACAGCTAGCTTATGTGTGTGTGTGTTCCCAGGATGCTATATTGTGCCGACTTATATTCATGTAGCACTTTCCCTCCCAAAATTCTGTGGTGGGAGTTTGTGCATCATGTCGTGGTGATGGGTACTCAGTCAATGCCTTTTTGTTTTTTGGTTTTTGTGTTTTTTTCTTAAATAGTTTATTGTCAAGTTGGTTTCCATATAACACCCAGTGCTCATCCCAAGTGCCCTCCTCCGTGCCCATCACCCCCTTCCCCTCCCCCCACCCCCATCAGCCCTCAGTTTGTTCTCAGCATTCAAGAGTCTCTCATGGTTTGCCTCCCTCCCTCTCCCCGACTATTTTTCCTCTCCTCCTCCCCCATGGTCCTCCATTAGCTTCCTCCTATTCCACCTATATGTGCAAACATATGGTATCTGTCCTTCTCTGCCTGACTTATTTTGCTCAGCCTAACACCCTCAAGGTCCATCCATGTTGCTACACGTGGCCAGATTTCATTCTTTCTCATTGCCATGTAGTATTCCATTGTGTAGATTAACCACATCTTCTTGATCCATTTGTCCGTTGATGGACACTTAGGGTCTTTCCATGATTTGGCTATTGTTGAGAGTGCTGCTGTGAACATTGGGGTCCATGTGCCCCTATGCATCAGCACCCCTCTATCCCTTGGGTAGATTCTCACACCATACACAAAAATAAACTCAAAATGGATAAAGGACCAGAATGTGAAATAGGAAACCATCAAAACCCTAGAGGAGAAAGTCAATGCCTTTTTGATGTAGACTTATTATACATTTTTATTGTGGTTACAGATAGCTTATCTTGCCTGAGTAATTATCCCCAGTATCTGGCAAATAGACAGACTTCCTTCCCATGTATGGCTTAGGTGGTATTCTCAGGGCCGGTTGGGTGGTGGGTGATATGGAAGGAAGAGACACTGCTGGTTCACCAGCTGAGGATATCGGCTCACTGGTAGATTGGAGTTTGGTATTCAGTCAACAATATGCTAACCACAAATACTGCTCATGATACCTGAGTCAGACGTGATGCTAGATCCTAGAGTTATAATGACGAATGAGACTCTGCCATTTCTTCCCACTGTGAGAATGAATATAGTCAAGTCATCTGTATGATTCAGAGGGGAGCTCAGCAAAGTGAAAGAGTTGGGTGATCAGCGCCAAAAGGACAGCACCAAAAGAAAAATGGCAGAAGACAGGAAGCGTTGACCACAGGAGGAACCAATACAGACTTCGCAGAACGTAGGTCTTGGAGGTGGGTAGGAGGACCTAAGAGGTGAGGCATGAAGTTGAAGGAGTTCCAGGCAATGTGAGGCCACACCACACTGGAGGAAACACAATAACGTGAGAGGCATCATTGCTCTCTTTGCGTTGCTATGATGCATTTACAAAGGAGCCGGAAATCAATGCAGCACGGCTGGCTGGAGTGAAGGGCAAACATTCCCTGTCTGCAGAACACACGGGGCATAGGCAGGAACCAGATCCCGAAGTTCACGGTGTGGGCTTTGGCATTCGTCCTAAAAGATAAAATAGGTTAAGAGTAGAAACAGAGAGAACATTTAAGAGGTTATCGGAATAATTCTAGCAAGAGATGATGGTGACCTGATTTGTTGGGAGGTGGCACATTAAGTGGAATATCTATGAACTTAGTAGAAATGATCGCATGTAGAGACTCCTTGGGGAACTCTGGGGTTATGTGACACGTACTCATTCTTACCGGACAGAGAGAACCATGAGATTCTCATTCTGCTCCTCGTGATCCTTTCTACTCATGGCTCCATCCTTCCTTCCCATCAAAACAAAAAGCTGACACCCACTGAAAGACAAAAACAGCGTTGCTATGAGAGTCAACTCCACAATTTCAAATTTTAACTCAAATCATCCAACACCAGTGTTCACATTGAAATCTCACTTGAATCAAGATGACAGCATACCTTTAAAAAAATTATACACTTTTGCACCGAGTCCAGGGTTTTTCTGAATGTGGCTGTTCTTTTAAGTGGCAGAATGGGAATGATGAACTTAATTCCTCACGAAATTTACAGTCATTCTGTATGAATGAAATCTATACCCATGAGATGAATTATATGTAGGATGTCAGGTCTTTAATCCCTTCCAGCTGGGAAGGTCTGTATCCATATGGGTTTGGGTTGAAAGCAAGTGAAACTCACTTTGGAATTTGGTAGAACAATGATCAGGAAGGTTCGTGAAAACCCAAGAGGTCAACTCTTGGCATCAGGGGGATCCACAGGGGCCACTAAAGGCCCAGGAAGCCATCTTGCTAGCAGGCTAGTCTACAATGATAACACTTGAACCATCCATTCCATCTGTACTCAAGAGACAATGCCCTGAATGGAGGGGCTTCGGTCAAATGCCCCTCTCTCAGGAGGAGGGCACATTAGTCTCACTTGGCTTCCTAAAAAGGAGACAGTGACCTTGATCTACCTTTGCACTAAGCTGATGCACAATGAGAGCAAGACAATGCTCCCAAAAGGAAATTGAGAGGCTGCTATGGACCTCCCCATCCCCCCAAATTCATGTTGAACCTCTAAGCCCCAGTGTGGAGGTATTTGGAGATGAGGCCCTTGGCACATAATCAGGTCATCAGGGTAGAACTATCATGATGTGATTGGTGCCCTTATAAGAAGATACCCCAGATAAGAGAGCTTGCTTCCTCTCTCTGTCCCTCTGTCTGCCATGTGAGGACACAGTGAGAAGGTGACTATGTATAAACCAGGAAGAAGGGTCAGCAGAACCTAGAACCTGACGATGCTGGCACCCTGCTCTCACACTTCCCAGAATTAGTCGATGTTTAGCAGCCAAAATCTGGTGGGGGCACCGGCGTAGCTCAGTCAGTTAAGCGTCCAAATTAAGCTCAGGTCATGGTCTCACGTTCATGAGTTCAAGCCCTTCGTCGGGCTCTGTGCTGACAGCTCAGAGCCTGGAGCCTGCTTTGGAATCTATGTCTCCCTCTTTCTCTGCCCCTCCTCCAGTCACATTCTATCTCTCTCTCTCTCAACAATAAAGAAACATTAAAAAAAAATTTTTAAAGAAGCCAAAATCTGGCAATTTTTCACTGCAAGTTGCTTTGCTCATAAAAAGGCATTAAGAACCATCAGTTAATCACACATTTAGACTAATTGGTTTAGATAGTTTCCTAGTGATAAGATCTGCCTCAGGTAAGGAAAAGCTTCTTTGCCTCAAGACCACAGGCACATAAGTAGATAGTTCTACTGTGTATGTGGCCGTATAGCTCTTCTTACATCAGGCAAACATCCGAAATAGAACTCTTTCGACTGTGATTTGTGGTCGCAGATTGTGATGTGTCCCTGCCTGATGCCACTTGAAATACAACCATTTATTCTTTCTGTTGGTCCAGGGAGCCCTAATAAGATTTAAAAAATAAAATACAGTTTGCTGAGGGGTTAAGTTAGTTATTTTACGCCCATTGCTGAAAATCTAAGTAAATTTCACCTAATCCATTACATGCAATGAATCAGATTACATGTGACACCTTTTCTGCGTGACAAATGGGTTTATAAAGTATTACTCGCACAGCATAATGGTAATCTGTCTGCCCGATGGCTGGAACCCACACACTCCATTTTTCCGTAACAGTCCTAATCCATCATTTCAAAGTATCATAATACATGTAAATACTTCTCTCTCAACAGGAGATAAATAGCATATCAACACTAAAGTAACACTGTTTTCCCCCAAAGTTGTGATGAGATACAAGAATCAGTCAACCTTCCCAGAGCTCAGCCAGACTCAGGGATAGGAACGTGTTCACACGAGGGTAAGAGAGTGGGCATATCCCGATTTTTAGATAGAATCATCTCATTTTGAATGGTCTGCTCAGTTGAGACCCATTCATTGGTCACGTCTCAAACATATACCGCAAAGGAAGCTGGAAACTTTCGATTCCCTTATTTTTCCAATATCTTCCACCTAAATTGCAGTAACAATATTCTTTCAGGAACACAGTCTCCTTCTATTACTTTCATACAGGTGATATTTTAGCACTGATAGAGGTAGCAAAACTATTTCCCACATCAGCGTTGTTAGATGAATCACCACCCCACTCCCCAAAGCCGTATGCTCTATAATTCCATTTCTGGACCAACATTTTCATCCACGTTTCTGTACATGATGGCCAGTTTCACAGATAAGGAGCTCTTAGCTCTGTACAAACTCTATGAAAGATTATAATGCTCTCCTAAAGATTATCTTCCCCTTTAAATTGACGAGTTACTGATATTTTGAATTTAAGAATGCCCTATGCTAAAAGGCTGTCTTAGTTGGAAACTCTTAGCACTGCTCAGCTAAACCTTTAGACTCATTTGAACATTAAGACCTCTCCTGAAAATATAAAGGATCTCTTTGCTATGTCAAGGGACCAGCATTGTGTTTTATACATTGAAATTCTTCTTCTTTAATGCCTACATAATCTGAGACACGAGTGAGAAAAGAAGAGAGGAACTCCACCTCTGCCTGGTAATTTCTTTATGGATCAAGTATAAACACTCAAGAATAATGCAAGCTCGGGGCGCCTGGGTGGCTTAGTCGGTTAAGCGTCCGACTTTTGCTTAGGTCATGATCTCGCGGTTCGTGGGTTCGGGCCCCGCGTTGGGCTCTGTGCTGACAGCCAGCTCAGAGCCTGGAGCCTATTTCAGAGTCTGTGACTCCCTCTCTCTCTGACCCTCCCCTGGTCACGCTGTCTCTCTCTCTCTCTCTCTCTCCTAGAAATTAAAAAAAAAAAAAAAAAAAAAGAATAATGCAAGCTCATCAGGAAAGCAAATTCTTCTTTATGCCACACCTTGTTACAATTTCGTGAATTTTTTCTCTATACTTTGGAGCAACCAGTGCTGCCAGTGCTGTGAAAACGCACTCTACACAAATCTTTTTCAAGAACATGTTCTTTTGTTTTTGGTGATGCTGAGTATACTTGTGTTAGCGTACGTACCTATATCCACCATCCTAACCCCTTCTGATTAGGGATGTTTTAGAGTCATTTGAATAGACGTGTACTTCTCCCGATACAATATAATATACAATCCAATTTTTAACAGAGAACACACTGCATTTCTCCTGACTATTTCTTGTAGTCGGGTCAGACCTTCAACCAAATTTATAACTGGACATTGTCCTTCTTATTGCCTCAAGCTTTTCCTTGACACTGAGTGGAAACAACTCACCATGGGGCAGCTTCTGTCCCTTCTTGTCACTGTTCTATTTCACACGGTCCTTGTTGCCCAGGTACACTCCTGTGTGGACTCTGAAACGGTCACAATATCTTTCAGCCAAGGCAGGATGGTTTCTCTTTCTTATGCTTCTTTATTATAAAGAAGACATCACAAATTTGGCTGAGCCCAGCTGAGTAAAAGTGCCAAAATTGAATAGAAGTTTCACCTCCCTTATATACTAATACAGTCCCAAATTAAATTCTTTACCCGATAATGTGACACACACAGCCTCCTCCAGGGATTCAGATGACTAAAGCAATTTCCCTTGGGTTCATGTTAACTGATTATCAGAGTCCTTGCCACCTAATTTCTAGCTGGGCACCTTCTCTTTTTACTTGTGGGTTATATCTGCAGAGCAGACAGCCTCCTCCTCATGGCCTCCTTCCATAGACCCCTCTACTCTCAGAATGTTCCAAAGGTCACTGTCAACATGCCTGGCTAAGAATGGAGAGAGTTTGGCATGAATGAAACGAAGTAAAATGAATCTCAGATGTAACTTCCCACTCTGGAATACAAGCTCGATGTGGTCACACCATGTTCCCCTTGCATTTGGATCTGCACATCTGGGATCCACCAACCAATACCTAAATGTCACCTAGTACATAGTGAGTAGGCATTAAATGTTACACTAGATCTCCATATCTGGGATCTTCTAACTTGTGCCTTAATTTCACCAGGTACATACTAAGTAGTCATTAAATATCGAATGGAAATCTTGGTGCACATATGTTTTCTTCTTTATTTCTCACCATCCCTTTTCATCCTTTCTCCTCCACAAACAGCCACTTTTTTGCATTCCCCAGAACACAGTGGCCCCTCTCACATTCCCCACCTTTGCACCTGTTTTCTTCTCTGCTGTGTACATGTCTACAAATCTCCAGAAACTTTGCATATCAACTTCTCATTTCTGCTGAAAAAGTTCATTGAATACCCAAAGCTGAAGGAGGCATTATTGCCCTATTTTCTCATATTGTCTTGTAGGATGCATTTTTCTACATTCAATATTATTTCAGATATGCTTCTATATTCATGAGATAAATGCATTAATAATAGAAATATATTATTCAGTTATTCATGATTTTGATATTTATATGAATATGACTGCACTGGACAAATTCTTTGACTTGCTTTCATTTTTAAATTCAGCATATGTTGGTAAATTTATTCAGGTTGAGGTGTATAGCTATAATTTGTTCATTATTAATAATCCCTTTTAAGGAAAAACTGATATTGTTTTCTGTTGTAACCACATGTGGACCATTATTGATCTATTCTTAGATATCTTTGTTTTTAAATTTAATGGTTTTTTTATTGTTAATGTTTTATTTTTGAGAGAGAGACAGAGCATGCGTGGGTGAAGGGCAGAGAGAGAGAAGGAGACACAGAATCCGAAGCAGCTTCAGGCTCTGAGCTGTCAGCACAGAGCAAGATACGGGGCTTGAACTCACAAACCATGAGATCATGACCTGAGCCAAAAAGTTGGATGCCCAACCGACTGAGCCCCCCAAGCTCAGGTGCCAGGCGGCCCTGTTCTTAAATATCTTGACATGTACCCTATTGCAAGATAGCTTTACCAGGGTTAAACTTTCTACAATACATAGATTATTTACTTGAACTGCTGGGTTGTACAGTGAACTTCTTCCCCTAAGCATCTTGCTGGCATGAACTGTGAGTGAATTAACAGCTGTCTGGATGTCGGTTACAGAGTATTTACTACAATTTTCAAATTGCATCATACACTCAGATTTCCAAATGTACCCATTTGGGCTTCCATTGGCCATTTTCATTTAAGGGTATATTCATAATATTAACGCGATGTCAGCAGCCATATTCAGCCCTTTCTTTTATTCTACAGAATTTAACTGAAAAGCACAAGTTATTTGAGTAATTTTAGCAATACAGTAAAAATTATTCCCACTAGGATCCATAGTATGGCACTTGTATACATCAACTGACAATTATGTTTTGGTTCCCAGCATTCTGAAGTTAATCACAACCCACTCTCTTCTCAGGTTAGAAAAATAATAATAATTAACAGTGCAACCAAACTGACAAAACAAATCTAAATGTAGGGATTTATTAGAATGTGCTAAGGCAAAACAAAAAAATAAAGCAAGTAATACAGGGCACATTTCTAACATGATCATTGTTCATGGAATCTGGCATTGAATCCCAGGTTTTGATCTAATTAAAGACTGAGCTTTAATTCACCACTAAGAGGGTGATTTGCATTAGAGAGTCTTGCATGTTCCTTTTATTTCCTGCATACATTCTGATTTTTTTCAAAATATATTTCATAGGTGCAGTGTTGCCTTTGAATATTTACAGCTACTCAGGTTACCCCTAATGACTAATTATGATGGAAAACTGTAAGGCAATAACATATTTTATCAAGGAAATGTTAGAGGGACTTAATGAGCCAGTTAAGAGGAATGAGGTGTTTGACTCTCTGAGAATTCAAGACTTTGAAACTACTTTATTGCAGAAGGAGAATTAAAGATTCTTCACAAAAATTCTTAATGGAACCAAGCAGATGAATATGTTCATACATCACATAACTGGCATAGATAGATTTAAAGTTTTTCATCTTTTCCTTAGGAATCTCTAATTAATCACAAGGTTTCAAAGTCATTGAGTCGGGGCACCTGATTGCTTCAGAAGCTCTATCATTCCAAGCACATTTGGATTTCTACATCCTCACTCTCTCTCTCTTTTTTTTTTTTAATGTTTATTTATTTATTTTGAGAGAGAGAGTGAATGAGGGAAGGCACAGAGGAAGAGGCAGAGAGAGAATTCCAAGCAGACTCCA
This sequence comes from Hyaena hyaena, assembly GCF_003009895.1. Classification (NCBI taxonomy): domain Eukaryota; kingdom Metazoa; phylum Chordata; class Mammalia; order Carnivora; family Hyaenidae; genus Hyaena; species Hyaena hyaena. The sequence continues at coordinate 1,827,955 of NW_024080774.1, forward strand.
TGTCAGCACAAAGCTTGATCCCACTACTGTGAGATCATGACCTGAGCCGAAATCAATCAAGAGTGGGATGCTTAACCGACTGAGCCACCCAGGCGCCCCTCCCCATATCTCTGTCTAATTCAAGGCTAAGAAATGATCATATCCAAAGTTCTCTGTGGTCCAAACTCCCATGATCCCAATTGTATACTGTCTTGTACTGCATATTCAATGTCTACACACTGACCCCTAGGAAAACAAGGATGGGTATTTTTGGATTGTCCTAAGACGTTTACTCTCCCTTCCCCAAACAGGCGTTCCTTAAGGATGTAGAAATAGCCTTGAGCATCACCATAAATAAGTGAATCCATCTGAATGTTCACACGAATGGATTCCCCAACGCCTGCAGTTCATAACAGAATGCAAAACAAGGCAGAGATTTACAAGATAATTGTGGAAACATATGGGGAAACATTTCCCTATACCTACAAGACTGAACACAGAGGATGAAAATTTGCACATCAGTGTAGTACATATTTGGTATATACTGAGTTCATGTGATGTGATGGTGTTATTTTATTCTTATTTTTTAAAAACTGTTAGGCAGACAGAGAAAATATTATTACTACCACCATGTATAAGAGAAGAAACTGGAAATCAGACAACTTGGTAAATTGCCCCGAATTTCCATGGCTGGTCAATGCCACGACTTCTTCATTTCTGTGGAGTAAAGTTTTCTCCATTCGAATTTTCCCTCCACTGTAGAGAGCAGGAAAGTTTACTAAAAAGCATATGATGTAATTAAAACCTTAAATTCATGTATTCAGTCTCAAGCATACAGGGCTTTCTAATATGCAAAACAGAAGGACTTTATTGAATGCGGAGTCTGAACAAAGATGAAGGAAAATCAATAGCAGTGAAGAAAAAGGAACAGTCTGGATATAAAACAAAAGCATGAACACTTCTAAGTAAACATAATAAACCAACGTTTTTTGTGGGGTTTCTAAAGGAAATGTCCAAGGAAATCTCTTGATAAAAGTAGCTTCTAGTTCAATAGTCACTACTCTGGACTTAAAATTATTTGACCTCAGGGGCGCCTGGGTGGCTCAGTCGGTAAAGCGTCTGACTTCGGCTCAGGTCATGATCTCACGGTTTGTGGGTTCGAGCCCCGCGTCGGGCTCTGTGCTGACAGCTCAGAGCCTGGAGTCTGTTTCAGATTCTGTTCCCCTCTCTCTGACCCTCCCCTACTCACACTGTCTCTGTCTCTCTCTCTCAGAAATGAATAAAACATTAAAAAAAAAATTATTTGACCTCAATCCCCTGCTGAAAACAAAGCACAACAGAGCAGGGACAGAGATGAAAGTTAACTCCCTTTAATCAGCTTCATATTTAAAAGAAAGGTCAATTGTGAATTAACTCTGCATTCCTTGGCATTATTCTAAGATAAGAACACTTCATGGCCCTTTAAGAATGTTAACTTCTGCATTAATGGGAGTATTTATAGCATTGTGCTAATGTTTGTAGAGACTTGTCAGGAGGAAATGCGTGTGTTAGTGGCCTCTGGAGAGATAGGTGAGGTGCTAGGGTTCCTAACTGCCTCAGATTCAATGCTGTCTATGACATTTCCATGCTTTGAAGGTGTACGTATATTATGGAGAAGAAATAAAAACAAAGCGTCCCTAAAATATAAATCACCCATAAGAATCTGTGTAGGGAAATCTGCAGATATACCTATACTGAGAAAAGAGACAGGTTCCTTGTATAGGAGGCCAGCCCACAATTAGGGAATTGCTAAAAATGATTTACAGATCACGTCTCTAAATGGAATGGAGACCGCATGACATTTGGTTATATGCCCTCAGAAAGCCCGGGAAGGAAGGGATCTGCGGAGAAGAGGGTTCTTTGCCATCCTTGGGACTATTTTGTGGAGCTTCTCAGCAAAGCTAACCTTGCAAGTCTGAATGCCAGAAGGTTATTTGAACACCGAGACTTCTATAAAAGTACAGTAGAATATTCCTTCCACCAGATAAAATGTCAACATTGTAAAAGCAATAATGAGGCCTGCAGGGGTATTTGAAGCCTAATAACGAAGAATTCATTAGCTGAAGAACCACGAGATAGTACTAATGCATATTTCTGCGTGTCTGTGGAAGGTTCCTGCCCAAGCCTAATGGGATGTGATGACTCCAGAGGCGAGAGAAATTTAACGCACCTGGAGAACCCTCTCCCAGAATTCCGAGGAGCCTTAAGAATTAGCCTCGTTGAGTGGCTCTGGAATTGTGGCCCTGGGATCAGTGGGATTCGTGTCACCTGGGAGCTTGTTAGAAATGCACGTCCTAAGGGCGCCTGGGTGGCTCAGTCGATTAAGCGTCTGACTTGAGGGCATGATCTCACAGTTCGTGAGTTTGAGCCCCAAGCCCAGCTCTCTGCTTCAGATTCTGTGTCTCCCTCTCTTTCTGTCTCTCCTCTGCTTGTGTTCTGTCTCTCAAAGGTGAATAATTGTTAAAAAAAAATAAATGCACATTCCAGGGTCTTTTCATTGACCTACTGAGTCAGAACCTGTGGTCAGAACCTCCAAATAGTCCTGGAGAAAACTGGAGACCTCAGCTCTTTTTGATTTTGTATCCAACCAAGCCACCCCAGAGGGTTGTGACTGCCCCAAAGCACACGCACTGCAACCTGATGTCAAACAACTACTTTGTTGGCATTTCTAAAGAGGCATCCGAGTTAGGATGTGATGAGTCTGTTGCTAACACTTGACTCTTCCTGTAGGTTTTTGTCTCATAGTTTGGGTTCATCGATGCCACTCTCTGGGCACACCTGCTGGCACTTGTCGCTAGAATTCTATGCCTAATGGGATTGAGGCTGTGATAAGATCATTTCCCTAATGATGCCCTGGAAATGAAATCACTCACAAAATTGCCTTAAGGTAAAAAAAAAAAAAGTAATTAATAACACCTGTATGAGTTAAAGTCTTCCACTTTACTTTTCCTATTCCACTTAACACAACAAAAAAGTATCAAAAACAATCACACACAGTGTTCAACTGTGAATTAATTTTCCAGTGCAAAGAAATGATACCTTTGGGGCACCTGGCTGGCGCACTCGGTGGAGGATGTGACTCTTGATCTCGGGGTTGTGAGTTTGACCCCGTGTTGAGTATACAGATTACTTCAAAATAAAATCTTTAAAAAAAAAAAGGGGGGGCCGCCTGGGTGGCTTAGTCGGTTAAGCATCCGACTTTCGCTTAGGTCATGATCTCGCGGTTCGTGGGTTCGAGCCCCGCGTCGGGCTCTGTGCTGACTGCCAGCTCGGAGCCTGGAGCCTGTTTCAGTCTGTGACTCCCTCTCTCTCTGGCCCTTCCCTGCTCACGCTCTCTCTCTCTCTCTCCTAGAAATAAATAAAAATATTTAAAAAAGAAATGCATCTTTGGAGAAGGATAAAGTTACCCTCCTCACCAAACTCATTCTGTTCCATTAGTAACTGGGCGGTTATTGATGAAATCATACCTTGTTAAGATACCTCAGCAATAGAACAGATATTAAATCACAAAAGCAAATACTAATAAACATTATTACCACAAATTATTTATTCAGAATGAACTGCTTACTTTCTTGAAAAGAAATTACTAATACTAACTCAATAAGAAAACCCAAGTAATCAATTTCACAAGGCAAATTATGAGTCAGTGAATATCCCCCAAATTATATGAAACCTGATTTGTTCGAAGAGCAAGCCCTATGAAAATTTCATGTTACTCTCATGCTTTGTAATCTCTATGAGTATCTTTTAAAGAATAAGCTTCCTCTACTCTTCTGTCAACCTATGATAATAGTGACTCTCTAAAAATTCAAGGAAAATGACGGGGTGCCTGGGTGGCTCAGTCATTTGAGCGTCCCACTTCTCGGTTCTGGTCATGATCTCACGGTTCATGGGTTTGAGCCCCACGTCGGGCTGTGTGCCGACAGCTCAGAGCCTGGAGCCTGCTTCAGATTGTGTGTCTCCTTCTCTCTCTGTCCCTCCCCTGCTCAAGCTGTCTCTCTCTCTCAGAAATAAATAAAACATTAAAAATTGTTTTTTAAATTAAAAAAATAAAAATTCAAGGAGAATGAAATATGGCATAAACTCTAGCTTCCATCAAGCCTACCTCAGAGTACAAATAAAACAGTGAATTTAATGTACTTATTGGAGAATACAATTTCCCAATGGGGCTCATTCCATTAATGTGAGGATGTTCAACACCAGGTGATTCATTAAAATATTACCATATTAACACTGGAAGAGGAAAATAGTGCAATTACTGTAGGGTGTATGGGAGAAAAATGAAGGAACACAAAAGCACATTAAAGAAGGAGAAATAAATACCTTTGGTACAAGACAGTTGCAGCAAACACCATAAAATGTGACAACACTTTGCTGCAGGAGGGATTTGGGATCATGAGCTCGTAGATGTCAGTTTCTCCCTGAAGTGCCCCAAATCCTCCATCACCGGTGGGAGAAAGGCTGGGCCAACCCAGCCCTAAAAAGCCCACACGGAGCAAGTTCCCTTTATCTCTCATATGGCTGGTTCCTAGGGAAGAGGACCCAAGAGTTCCCTGAAAAATCACATCCTTGGCCAAAATTTTGTAAGTTGAGCAGGTCCTAGAGAAGTCAGCCCTGGGAAATCGCATGCATAAAAAAAAAAATTACCCAAACAATAGTGATACAAGGCAGTAGGATGTGAACTGGGTGAAATACATGTTTTTGACATTGCAGCAAAAACCTATTGCGATATATATTTTCATGATGTCTTGTTGGGAAGTGGATATTTCAGTAAAATATGAGATGTTTGAAAAAACCAAGAGACTACAATGCAGAGAAGCATTTCTCTGTGTTGCACGCGTTCTGACAATGCCTCATGTTATCAGTAGTAGGTGTTTCACACCCTTACGCTCACATACACACACCATACACAAGGGCTTTGTGGACAAATAAACTTGGGTTAAAAAAGTGAAACAGCCTTCTTCACCAAAAGACACCAGGGTCTTGGTTACGCTAATGGTCAGTATGAACTTCTGGGTGGGGCGACTTCCAAGGTGAATGTTTTCCGCCCTTGCTTCATCTGCAGAAAATTCACCCTCACTCTGTGCCTTGGAAACAATGTTTTGCCCCAATGGCGGTTCCAGTTTCTTTTGTCTGTATTTGAGTTCTTCTAATCAATCTTCAATATAACACAAAATACAAAGCACAGAAAAAAGGACTTAATTTAATTTAATATAAGCCAAATAACTTGAAGACTGTGAGGAAAAAAATACCAAAGCAGAAAGCTCTTCTTGATTATAAATAGACAAAACAAGTCAGTCATGGTTCACCTACAAAAATTCACACCATTGTAGAGCCCGTAGCTAAAAACAAACAAACACAAGATTAACAAAGTCATATATTTAGTAAACCAGCCTTTATGCGCCTCTTTTTCTTCTTTTGTTCTAAAGATTTTATTATTCAGCTCGTCTTGACACCCAACGTGGGGCTCCAGTTCACAGCCCTGAGATCAAGAGTCACATGCTCCAAATACTGGGCTGGCCAGCTGCCCCCCCCTTTTATTTTTTGACCCTGAAAAAATAGTTTCCATAAATGATCAAAGTAGAAATATAGAAACGTTTTCAATGCCAAAAATATAGCAGTGACACTTATGAGAAATCAATCATATCTTCATCTACACAAAGATTTGTTTCCAAAACAAACTACAAAACCAAAAGACAGGGGCCAATATGATCATCACAGGTCATGATAGTTCAGGCATAATTGACTTGACCCATCCCAGATGATGGACCTTTTTAAACCAACTTTATCAGGAAAACTGTTGCACAAAAGGAAACACAACTGTAGCAGATAAAGAAAAAAAGATGTTGTAATAGTTATCATCTTACAAGGGGGCTTAGAAAATAAGTATAGAATGCATAATACCAGAACAAAACAGAGGTCAAGGAACATAAATTATAAAAGAAAAAGAAAGAGAGAAAAAGCAGACACTGTAAAGCGTAAGAAAGAATTCATGCGTATGTGTTATAGTAAGTGAAAAATATCTAACTATTTTTAGCTAACAAATTGACATCTCATACACTCTTAGAAGGATCGGAAATATGTTGGAATATTCCTGCAAAGCAGCTTGGTTATTGGTTTTGACTCTTCACGCGTTTGTAAGTTGTAACCAAGAAATGTCAATTTCAGAAATATTTTTTAAAGGAGTTGTCAAAAAAATGAAATAAAAAAATAAAGGAGCTGTCAGATAATGTGCTGAGAGATTTGTGTTCATGGACAGTCAGTACCATATTGTTTCTAATACCTAAATATTAGAAGCAATCTGAATATGTGAGATTACATAAGCAAACAAGGAACATAATCATATGGTATGTAATGTAGCCACAGGAATAAACAATGCTTATGATAAGATGTTATGTAAAGAAGGCAGAATGTAAGGGTGCCCGGCTGGCTCAATTGGTGGGGTACGTGACTCTAGATCTCGGGGTAATAGGTTCAAGCCCCACATTGGGGGTGGCAATTATTTAAGAATAATCTTAATAAGAAAATAGAAAGTAGAATATAAGGTGATATACATGATGTGATTGAACCCCATTATGTTAAAAATGTACTTGGAAATTTCAGGTTAGGATATCAATATGAACTTAGACATCTAAGGCCTATGAACCCACTCAAATTCTGCCTACATCACCAACTAATAACTGAAATTGTATAACTTGTCTCACTCGAAGTTCTCTGTAAACCAAAACTTATTGAAAGAAACAAAAGTAACCCTTCAAAGATTCTTGATCTATATAAACACACACACTACTCAATAGGAAAGTATAGATTAGAACTTCTATAAATTAGAAAAGGGAAGCCAGGGAGAAGCAAACCGAGATGAGAAATTAAAGAACGGAGACAAAAAAGGAAAAGCAAATGAAACAGCAGTGGAGACAATGAATGGCAGGCTGTGTAAACTGAATCGTTGAAGAAAAAGAACGATTGTGAGGAACGACAGCACCGCAAGGATGTGGAAAAATGGATGAGCGGGATGGAAAGGAAGGTAAATGAGCATACAGATGGACGGTACGCTCAGAATTCCCTCTCAGATATAGAGTAACTCCAGCTGCTGGTGGGAATGCAAACTGGTTCGGCCGCTGTGGAAGACATCACAGAGGCACCTCAAAAACTTAAAAATAGAAATATCATGTGATCCAGCAGCTCCACTAGTGGGTGTTTTTACCCAAAGAAAATGAAAACACTAAGTTGAGAAGATCTATGCACTCCTCTGTTTCTAGTTTATAGCGGCATTATCTACAACAGCCAAGATATGGCAGCAACCCAAGTGTCCATCCATAGATGAATGGGTAAAGAAGGTGTGGTGTACACACACACACACAGAGACCACAATAGAATACCACACAGCCATAAAAAAGTATGAGGTGATGCCTCATCCTTTGGCAAGAACATGGATGGGTGTAGAGAGGATAATGCTAAGTGAAGTAAGTCAGACAGAGGAAGGCAGATAACTGTAATTTCAGTCGTGTGCGGGGTCTAAAAACAAGCCCAATGGATAAACAGCCGAGAAGCCGAGTACTCAGACTTGTAATTAAAGAGAAAATACTGATGGGTGCCAGGGGGGAGGGTATAGGGGATGGGGAGAATGGGGGATGAAGTGTAGGGGATACAGGCTTTCAGTTATGGAATGCATCGTCATGGAAGGAAAAGGTACCGCTCAGGGAATACAGTGAATGGTATTGTGAATTTTTTAGGCTAATTTATTTATTTTGAGAGAGAGAGAGAGAGAGAGCATGAGCAGGGAGGGGCAGAGAGACAGAATCCTAAGCAGGCTCTGAGCTGCCAGTGCAGAGCCTGATGCAGGGCTCGAACCCATGAACCATGAGAGCGCGCCCTGAGCCAAAACCAAGATTTGGATGCTCAACCAACTGAGCCACCCAGGTGCCCCTAAAAAAGGATTTTCCTAATGGAGTACTGCGGAAAAAAAATAATAACTCCAAACCAGAGACCATAGAAACACACAACGGAGGAGAAAACTTTCCTTAAAGACAGACCTCCAGCTCCAGATGGAAAGGACGTGCCCAGAGCTGACCAGAGGAGAAGCGTCTCCCAAAATCAGAGGGAGCAGCTAGCGGCTACTCAGGCCCTGACCGGTCCCCACAGCCCGGCGGACGGCCACCAGCGGCGCCAGCAGCAGCACGGAAAAGAACGTGCTCTCTACCCTCCCCGAAGGCAATGGATGTAACAACAAAATCCCAGCAACCCAGACATTCACCTGAAACGGAACTCAGGGAAGGAAATCAGGTGTCAACAGGCAGCAGGCAAATACTTGAATCAGAGTCCAGTTAAACGCTTGCTGTTAATGTGTTTACAAATCGAGGCAAATGTCCCAAGAATTAGACAAAAGAACATACCGTTAACAGGAACAGAATACAGCATCAGTTGTGAGGCTCACATGCCCAGAAATGAGCCTCAGGTGTCTGTGTGCGCCTCTGTTTGTGACAACCTAAAATACAAAGGCAGTGTCTCCAATGCGTGAGAGAAAAGACAGATCACCGCTCAGTCCCAAACACCAAATGTTTGCAGGGAGGATCAACATCGTATTTAAGGAGCGAAGAAGTAGGAAGCCAGTTGTAAGAAAACATAAAGGCAGGTTCATCTTACCCGGTGCTGAGAAGGTCTTTACACCAGTAACAGTTAACAATAGTGCGCCCATGATCACAGAGTCCAGGGCTCACTACGCAAGGAGCAATCTGGAACATCGCACACACCACGCATGAAGTTAAAATTCCTCAGTTATCAGTTTCTCTTGTAAATCAATAAACAACAGCATCTCAAAAGTGCTCGAATAAGAAAAATGAGGAGGCACTTGGGTGGCTCAGTTGGTTAAACCGCCATCTGACTCTTGATGCTCAGCTCAGGTCATGATCTCGTGGTGGGTGAGTTCAAGCCCCATGTTGGGCACTGTGCTGACAACATGGAGCCCACTTGGGATTCTCTCTCTTCCTCTCTCTCTGCCCCTCCTTCACGTGCTCTCTCTTTCTCTCTCTCTCAGAAATAAATAATAAAGGGCCCCTGGGTAGCTCAGTAGGTTAAGTGTCCAACTTTGCTTAAGATCATGAAATGGTGGTCTGTGAGTTCAAGCCCTGCGTCCGGCTCTGTGCTCACAGCTCAGAGCCTGGAGCTTTCTTCAGATTCTCTCTCTCTCTCAAAAATGAATAAATGTAAAAAACTGTTTTAGATAAATAAACTTAAAAAAAAAAGAAAACTGATAACAGAATATTCAAAGCCCATACAGAAAGGAAATGAAGTAAGTAGAAATAGAGTACTTTACCTCATTAGAAGTCAAAGGCAGATAAGCTAGAAATATAATTTTAAATAGCTTTTGCCTATGAAATTGTTAAAAATGTAAAATGTATAATCGCCAATATTTTTAAATTTGTCCCTTCCAGATGCTTATTTCCTTTTTACAATATCCAAGACTACACTATACTAATCATGTAAATATACTTAATATATGAAATAGATATTGTTCTGCAGAAGCTTCATTTACTGTCTTATGCTGCAGATTATCAGGAGGGAAATTGTCTTTCTATGAAGTTTTAATGCAGAACAAATTAGTTTTAATGGCACCAGTGATTGGGTTTAGGTAGGGGTGATTAGATATGAACACAGTTCTGGATCTTAGTGATATCATCTCTATGGGAAGAAATAGCAAATGCAAGATTTGCTGCGACACCTTCCTAGTTGGTTTTATAAAGATGCTGTGGATTGGATTCTTTTCAGGTCTTCTTTTTTAAACAGTTTTTTAAAAAATGTTTTATTTATTTCTGAGAGAGGGAGAGACAGCGTGAGCAGGGGAGAGTCAGAGAGAGAGGGAGACACAGAATCTGAAACAGGCTCCAGGCTCTGAGCTGTCAGCACAGAGCCCGATGTGGGGCTCGAACCCATGAACCTTAAGATCATGACCTGAGCCGAAGTGGGATGCTCAACTGACTGAGCCACCTGGGCGCCCCTCTTTTTGGGTCTCGATGGCAGAAAACGTTTACTATATTTTGAGAATTTCTGCTTTAAAATATGCATGGGGGTCAGCAGATGGTTGCTCTACATTTTATCGTCATTTGATGTTGCCAGATTTTCCAAGGATATAGTAATTTAGTTCTGGTATGTACTAGTTTTAATTTTCCTGAGACTAACCAAGTTGAACACTTTTGTGTATATCTACTTACCTATCTACAAACATGTATATATATATCATATGTATCCAAGGACCAACATGAATGAAAGTCACAGTTGAACAGAGATCTATAATATGATTATATCATATATTAATAGATATATAATATGTATACATAAAACATAAATCAGCAGATTTTTAATATATAAACATATATATTTAAAATGTAAAAATATTACATTCGCCTATATATTTGTATAATGTGTCTGTGTGTGTTTGGCTCCTTGGCTATCCTTTCTGTTTTTGTAGTAGTTTAGATTTCAAAAAAAAAATTATTTTTGGGTGCCTTGGTGGCTCAGTTGGTTAAGCGTCCGACTTCGGCTCAGGTCATGATCCCACAGTTCATGGGTTCGAGCCCCATGTCTGGCTCTGTGCTGACACCTTGGAATCTGGAGCCTGCTTCGCATTCTGTGCCTCCCTCTCTCTCTACCCTTCCCCTGCTGGCATCCTCTCTTTCTGTCTCTCTCTCTCTCTCTCTCAAAGATAAACAAAATTTTGGGGGAGCGTCTGGGTGGCTCAGTCGGTTAAGTTTCTGACTTCTGTTCAGGTCATGATCTCGTGGTTCCTGAGTTCAAGCCTCGCATCAGGCTCTCAGACCCTGGAGCCTGCTTCGTATTCCATGTCTCCCTCTCTCTCTGTCTCCACCTCAGATGCGCCCTGTCTCTCAAAAATAAATAAACATTTAAAAATTAAAATAAGTAAACATTTTTTTAAAAAAAGGAAAGTCAGTACTTGTATATCACAGACTTCACAAATTTTGAGGATAAAAGTCCCCTATATTAGATAAATATTACTAGTCATGATGCCTTAAACACTGAGTTGGAGCTTACCCCACTGGACATGAAAACCTGCAGAAAGAATGAATAACCCCCTGGGAACCTGATGCTGTTCTTTGAATTGCTTAAAGCAAAGAACACTTCAGAAAATAGACTCGAATCATCCTGTATGTGTAGAAAATGATTATTAGAAGCGCAGTTTGGTCTGATCTCTTAGAGGCTTAAGAAGGATACCAGCAAGAGTATTGCTAATTAGCAGAACATTTCCCCCCTTCATTTGATTTGTTACTTAATCCAAAGAAAATGAGGCTGGATACATTTTAGGAGGAAATATTTTAGTGGTGCCCACCTAGGTTTCTTTTTTTTTTAAGTATTTAAAATTTTTTTTCTAATGTTTTATTTATTTCTGAGAAAGACAGAGAGAGAGAGACAACTTGAGGAGGGGAGGGTCAGAGAGAGAGGGAGATACAGAATCTGAAGCAGGCTCTAGGCTCTGAGCTGTCAGCACAGAGCCCGACGCGGGGCTCGAACCCACGAACTGTGAGATCATGACCTGAGCTGAAGTCGGACACTTAACGAACTGAGTCACCCAGGCACCCCCACCTAGGTTTCAAAGGCAAGCTGATTTCTTACCATTCCACCAATAACCCCAGTCACATCTCAGAGACTGGATTTCTAGATGTGGGGTTTCTTGACGGGGGAATGAACCAGCTGGAGGAAGCAGCAAGTGGTACCCTTCAGGGTCAGAACCAGAAAGAACAGGAACACCTCAGTTAGTTGAGTGGAAGGGACTTTTCCAAGGACCCACCCATTCTGCCTCTGCCTGGAACATTCCCTTCCTTTGGGCACCTCGGTCAGTGAGATGCTGAGTAAGAGAGTCTTGGAGGAATTCACCAGAAAAGTGCAGCTGGTCTCAGACATATTTTTCATATAACAGAGTAAGTAAAAAAAAAAAAAAAAGCATCTAGAAATGCTGGTGTAAAGTGTGGCGACCATTCATTTACTATCTTCTTCTTCATCGTCCTTCAGCTACTTTCAGATGAAATATTTATGCTAGAAGCCAGTTTACTCTTACAAAAGTGAATGTTCTGTAGGCGAAAACCATTCCTTTGAAAAAATTACCTTTAAAAGTGAAGGCCAGTATGAAGCAAACAGTTTGGGAAGCATTAACAATGCATCGTAGGACCATTCATGAATGTATCCCAACTTCTACCACCGAGGTTCCTCGTGAACATAATGAGCTTTTTTTTTTAAATGTTTTTTTTATTTATTTCTAGGAGAGAGAGAGAGAGAGACAGCGTGAGCAGGGGAGGGTCAGACAGAGAGGGAGTCACAGACTGAAACAGGCTCCAGGCTCTGAGCTGGCAGTCAGCACAGAGCCCGACAAGGGGCAAAAACCCACGAACCGCGAGATCATGACCAAAGCGAAAGTCGGACGCTTAACCGACTAAGCCACCCAGGCGCCCCCATAATGAGCATTTTAATGTGTAAGACTTCCAATAGTATTTCAAAGGGTCAAACTAGACCTTCACACTCAGAACTATTCAATACCGAACAGAGAATTCATGTCACTAGTGCACAGTCTTCCATGTTCCTTGCCCGTATGCTGAGTCGGCTGTACCTTCCTTCGGTGGGGCTTTGTTTTTCGGAAGAAGGTCATTTAAGACACTTAGGAGTGATGTTGATGTAGCCTTTCGGTCTTTCCACGACATGATGCCATAGACCAACCAGGGTTTGGCTCTGTGCAATTGCCATGGGTTTTGAAATCCTTTCTCAGCCCTCCCATTAAATATTGGACCAAAGGAAGCCCAACGGAGACCTCCATGATATCATAGATAAAGGACAAAATGCACTCAGAGCGTAAATTACGGACCCTGAATAACGGCTTGCACCCTTATGTTCGTCAATCAGATGTAATGGAACGAAAGGAAGGTGGGCTTCAATAGCAGAGGACAGGCTGCTTGTCAGAGGTGTGAATGTGGTCCACTACTCCTTAGGGAAGCCGGACCATCGAACAAAGCAAGGCTGTGTGATTTTTTGCTGTGTGGTCTCTGACATGTCCTGAAGAGCTTATTTCTTGCACAATGTATTTGAGTCTCTTGCTCTCAAAGCATATTCCACACACCCACATTTTGCATTCATTACAAGGATCAAAATATTTTAATCCAGTGTTTGGAATAGACACTTAGAGAAAAGGCTTGTCTCATTCCTGTATTCCCGGCATTGGATACATTTCCTCACCCTCAATAAGCTACTGTTGAGTGAACAAATGAAGGACTGAATGAGAAATTATTACATGATTGAGTGAGCAAAACGATGAATAAGCCTTGTATATTTCATAAGAATATGTGGCAGAGAGAGGACAATTTGAGGGAGAAAAAATAAACATTTCTGCTGTATTACATTATTTTCACTCGCTTGCTATCTGGGCCATTGAACTAACGCTATATACTAAAAGCATAACTGAAATTTTACTCTGTCCAATTATTTCATGTGATTGCTAAGGAAGGCTGATCTCTGGGTTTAAATTGAAGTGCCACCTCTACATAGTTTTCTGAATCACATTAGTCCACAGTATGGTTGATTATTGATTTGCATGATGCTTTTTTTTTTTAAACTTTATTTATTCTGAAAGAGAGACGCAGAGAAAGAGGAAGAGAGAGAATCACAAGCAGGCTGCATGCTGTCAGCACAGAGCCCCATGCGAGGCTCAGACCCATGAACCGTGAGGTCATGACCTGAGCCAAAATCAAGAGTCAGATGCTTAACTGACTGAGCCATCCAGGCACCCCTGCATGGCTCCCTTTTTAAGGACTGGGCTCGGGGCGCCTGAGTGGCTTAGTCGGTTAAGCGTCCGACTTTCGCTTAGGTCATGATATCGCGGTTCATGGGTTCGAGCCCCGCATCGGTCTCTGTGCTGACTGCCAGCTCAGAGCCTGGAGCCTATTTCAGAGTCTGTATCTCCCTCTCTCTCTGACCCTCCCCTGATCACACTGTCTCTCTCTCTCTCTCTCCCAGAAATAAATTAAAAAAATTAAAAAAAAAAAAAAGGACTGGGCTCTCTCCACTGGATGATAAGTTCCATGGGAATATGTGACATCTTCCTACTCTCTCCCCAGGATGTAATATGGTATGAGGAACGTGGCAGCACTAATCATCCATTTATAGTTCATATTAGAAAACTCCATAAAGCTTTTTTTTAAATTCTCAAAACTAAATGGATTAAGTTTCATATTTCAGAGTATGTTCCCCCGACACATTACAGGGAAATATGATCAAACCTGGGGGAATGTGTGGCAGGAATGTGCACATAAAATTACTGTTCTCGCGAATCCAACAATTCCATTTTGTGTGTTTAGATTAACCCAAAATTAGACTTCTGTCTCCAAATAAACATAAATTTCCAAAATACTCAAATAAATGTGATCAAATGTGTTTTGGGGCTACCCACCCCCCTTTTCATTCAGACTAAATGCAATTAATTTTATTTGTTGAAAAGCCCTCAATAAAAAAACTTGAGAACAATCTTGGAGTTGGAGTAAAGAAGTCCTTACAGATGAGCAAAGTGACAGACAAAATCTAGTCTCCGGGCTCTGTTAGGTGCAGGAAGAGCCTGTCCTGTTCTTTCCCTGGTTTTAGATAAATAAATGCCTAGTGATCATTGATATCTGATAACAGGGCTATCAGAGCCTCCGGCCAGCTTTGACAGCCATCGCTAAAGAATAAACGCGTTGTAATATTATCAAATTTCCAAATTGTTATGAGTCTCTAAACTGGTTCTTCCCACAAAATATAAGAATGGCTCAGTATCTGTTAATACCAGGCACCGTGATAATAAGTCACACTGGACAAAAGCCTCATGGTCCACATGTGCCAAAATGGATCTGGTAAAACTCAGCGTCAACTATGACTAAAATGGGTAATAAAAAGGGACTGATAATTGTATAATGAAAAAAAATAAGTATTTTCAGCTGTGAACTGGCTTTAATTCATGCGGAAGCATGAGAAAAATTCCTATTCAAGTCAGTGTAAGAAAAGGATGCCCACTGTCATCGTAATGATTCGACTTTGCTCTGAAATTACCAGTCCATTACGTTAGAGAGAAGAGAAATCCATGGAAGAAGAATTAGGAAGGAGGAAACACAAAAACTTGCAGCTGTGAGTGTGTATCTAGAAAACATTAAGACTATAATCTGAACACCATATGTTTGCACGTATAGGAGGATTAGGAGGAACTTAACGGAGGACCGTGGGGGAGAAGAAGGGGTAAATAGTGGGGGAGGGGGAGAGAGGCAAACCATGAGAGAGTCCTGAATGCTGAGAACAAACTGAGGACTGATGGGTGCGGGGGGGGGGAGGGGAGAGATGGGCAGGGAGGAGGCACTTGTGGGGATGAGCACTGGGTGTTGTATGGAAACCAACTTGACAATAAACTATTTGTAAAAAAAAAAAAAAAAAAAAAAGACTGTAATCTGAAAAGTTGTTAAAAATAAGAGAATTCAGTAATTATATATAATTTATATAATAGGCAACATATAGCAACATAGGTTCTTGCTTTCTTAGATATGTTTTGAAAATTCTCACATCTGTTCCCTGTGAACTTTACATACTGTTCATATACACATATGTGTATATACCTATACGTAAGGACATACACAGGCATACACACAAATGTGTATACACAACAATGCACAAAGGGTATGTAAAATATGGTCGGTCTAGTTTATGACCATGTTCTCTTCATTGCGTATCCCTCTTTCTCTTTGAGAACCGCCCCCAATAATGTGCATTGCTTTTACTTTAAAAAGTCAAAACAAATGAAAGCAGAAAAATTAAATAAAATGCATCTAAGTCAATTTACTTCATTTCTTCTTGTTTTTCCACAGTTTTACCCAATACTACTCTCTTAATTAGAGCTAAACAAAAGCTAACAGCTCTAGGGATGATTTAAACAAAAGCTAACAGCTCTTGGGATATTTTTCCCCCCACATAAATACCAACTGATTACTGGATTAGAAACAAAAATTAGGGGCACATGGGTGGCTCAGTCTGTTAAGCATCTGACTTCAGCTCAGGTCAGGATCTCACAGTTCATAAGTTTGAGCCCCGCATCGGGCTCTGTGCTGACAGCTCAGAGCCTGGAGCCTGCTTCGGATTCTGTGTCTTCCTCTCTCTCTCTGCCTCTCCCACACTCACACTCTGTCTGTCTGTCTGTCTCTCTCTCAAAATTAAATAAACATTAAATTTTTTTAAACAAAGAAGTGAAAATTAGTGTCAGATTTGTCCAGAATGAATTAACAATTTAACATTTCTGTGACAACCTGGGGAGGTCTTAGGAATTTGCAGTATCTTATACTATACTGGCTCCTGGGACTGACAGTTATTGTTATGCATCAGATGCTGTGAAGTCCAGGTTAAAAATTTCACAAGCGTGTATTTAAAACAATGCTAAGGAAAGTGGAGCACCCTAATATTTCTATAGCTTTTTATATTTCCATTGATATAATATTTTTGCTTTACCTTCTCCAGCACATCTGTGTCTGTGTTTATGTATCTATGCATCTCTCTATCCATCCATCTTTCCGTCTTCCTATCATCTGTGTATCTATCTATCCCTCTACCTATCCATTATCCATCCATCCATCATCTATCTGTCTATCTGTCTGTCTGTCTATCTATCTATCTATCTATCTATCATCTATCTATCTATCTCCCTATCTATATCTATCTATAGGTAACACTATCCAATTCATATCTGCACCATGAATATTTGGGCATGTTATACGTTAACACATATATCTCATGATTTTAAAACCACATTGTTGGTAATATCGATTAGGATCTCAGGATAAAATTTCAGGCTCATTCACAGGAATTTTCCAAGCCATGAGAAGATCATTCCAGACTCCTCTGAGTTCTGTGAAGACTGATACTGGAGAAACACAAAACACCATTACAATTACTAGAGCATCATGTTGCCAATCACGTGCCTTTCCTACACTCACCTTTACAACCCAGTCATCTGCAGACACCCGCTTCCTGTCTGCTCTCCGAAAACAGAGCTTTACGATATAGCATTAAATATCTGCGTAGCTCTGTCACAGGCCGGGCGAATGAAAAATTAAAGAATTCGAGTGGCCCGCATTTCAGTGGCGTGAACATCAATTGCAATAAATGCGTGTGTGGCCTTTCTGTCGACAGTCGTTCCTATTAGCTGTGAGGGCTCAGTGGCATCTGTCGGTTCTGCTAAGTAAATGACAAATGGAAAGGCTGTGAGTGCAGGGGTGGGTAGGGATAGCATCGGATTAGGCTATGTGACAGCTCCATTAGATTTAGGTCACTTGTCACAAGCCTAAATCCGGTCACGTATTTCCTTACATTTAGATGATGGACGGCGGACCATCAGCTCTGCCAGGTGTGGCTGGCCATGGAGGCTGGGGACACAGGTGCGGGTGAACCTGTGACATGGGGGCCGGCTTGTCAGAGCTACTGGCAGGTGAGGGCGTGGCGGACAGATGGAGCAGGGCTGCCCGCACCAGATTGTGGCGGGAGTGGCCCGCCGGCCAGGAAGTCCGGATGTTTCTTTTTTCTGTTTGGCTTAGTTTCCTCCTTCTCGGCCATTCATTTTTCAGGCACTTCTCAGAGTCACCTAGAGATGGTTTTTTGGAAACGACTAGGGTAGCAGGTGTGGATGGAGAGAGGGACAGAGAGCGTGTGCAGACGCAAAACACGGGAAGAGGTGAAGAAGGACTAAGTCAAAGTAGTAGAGTGCAAAATTTAAGTAACTGAACAAAGAAGGCAAACGCTGTTTTAGGACACCTAGAGACCAATAACCTACGGACAGCTGAGCCGAGAGGGAGTTGGAGAATCTCAACATGCAGATGACAGCCGACCAGTTTCTCCAGCTTGCTCTGCGCTGACACCCGCTTCCTGACTGAGCCCCTGTCTGCCGTGCACCCCGCCCCCCAGCAAACCACCAGGGGATCCAAAAGGCAATGCGCGTTTCCAAAACCCATCAGTCTGCCTGTGAGACGCCACCGGAAGCCTGTCTGCATCCTACTGTTCTGAAGTTACAAAAATAAAGAAAATCAGATGTAAATTAAGGAGATATTTGCAAGGTATCCAAAACCGCAGAGAGGCCAAGTCTATTGTTGCCAAATAATAAGAGACCACAACAACAACATGTTTGCTTCTACACTTGTCACTCGGTCACTGACACCCTCTTTGAAAGGGGTGTCTGCCGTCGCGGTGTGAACTTCCCAAAGTGCCAATCACATTTAAAACCGTGACGAGAGAGCCAGTGTTTAATCTCCCCATCCTGCTGGGAATGACCTCCAAGTCATTTCAACCACACTCATTTTTTTCTTGTGTCAGAAGATACTGGCTCTTTCTCGAATCACAGTGTTTCCATCTTCTGTCCCGCTCCTCTTCCGTCCAGTAGAGCGACATGCGCCTCTCCCTCAAGGCTACAACCAGGGCACCAACTTTGGGAAGTCGTGCAAGCTTCCCCTGGAGGGTTGATGACTTGCGCCGCCTTCACAGAGCCCGGACTGCCTGTTATCAAATCAGACGGTAAAGCAGTGCGTGTGTCTACACATTTACTTCCTCTACCAGCCTTTGAGCATGTGGCGAGCACGCTGGTTCCCTTTGCGCCCTCAGCTCCTGGCCCACGACGTAGGCTTTTTAAATGCTCATTAAAACAGAACAAACATAAACGAAACGAATCATGCATACAGAAACGCCTTAGGCATTCTGGTAATAGCAAGAACCCCAACGTCGTGTTAGGTTTGTGACAAGTGACTATGTTACCTTGGTCCGTGGCTACGTGGATTCTGTTGTGACGCTTCGTCCACTAGGAGTCAATGTGATCGATGGAAAGTGGAGTCCAGCACAGTGGATCCACCCCAGCACTGTTGACGTCAAGGTCGGATCGTTCTTGCTTGTGGGGGCTGCTGCCCTGTGCATTGTGGGTCATCGAGCAGCATCGCTGGTCTCTACCCATCTGGTGCCAGGGGTGGTAACACCCTCCCTGTGTGGTGACAACCAAAAAGGTCTGTAGACATTGTCAAGTGCCCTCTGGGTGGACAAACTCACCCCGAGGTTGAGAATCACCAGACTACCCCATAGGATTTTTTTTTTTTTTAATTTTTAAATGTTTTTTATTTTTGAGAGAGAAATAGAGACAGCGTGAGCAGGGGAGGGTCAGAGAGAGAGGGAGTCACAGGATCCAAAGAGAGGCTCCAGGCTCTGAGCTGTCAGCACAGAGCCCATCGCGGGGCTCCAACCCAAGAACTGTGAGAACGTGACCTGAGCCGAAGTTGGACGCTTAACCGACTGAGCCACCCAGGCGCCCCTATTTTTTTTTTTTTTTTTTTTTAGCATTTTTATTTCTTAAGAAGAGAGCCATTAAGAAAAAGAGAAACAGCATTTATTGTGGAAATACTAGAGTATCTCCAGTTTCTTTTTGGACATTGTTGAAGCCACATAACATTCCTCTTCCCTCTCGAAGCAGGAGGAAGGAAAAAGATGAAGGCTAGACCGGAGCCGTTTCCAACCAAAGGAGCCTTATGTGGGGTGCAGATTCAGAACAGAGACACCCCTCATGGGAAGGCATGGCTTGGGGTGAACAACCGTGGAGTGCAGTAGTTCATTTGTGCTTTTCCTTACAACCTGGCCACCGCCTGCGTGCCTCCTTCTGGATGGCCCCACGCATGCTCAGTGTCTGGGTCCTGTCTTCTTGTCTGCGTTAAACTGCCAGTCACACAGCAGAACCGGAACGTGAACGGAACTGGTGTCCTTGTCAGCCTCACAGGCCACATTCTGTCTCACTTGAATTGAAGGTGTTCCTAACAGACAACCACGAAATCTTTTTCTCAGAAATCGCACACCTGCGTACTACTCTTGACCTGCTGGTTTATGATGAATTACTTGCTCATAACTGCTTAGCTAATTGCATGATTAGTAGTAGTGAGTCAGCAATAGGAAAAGGTAGAGAAATATTAGAGTTTTGTCTCCACGTCTACTAAGAGACTATCTTATTGTACTTAAACATTTCAAATTATTTTAAGGAGAAAAAGCAAAGATCATTGTATTAGTATGGGTTCTACAGAGAAACAGACACAATTAAATGCAGATATATGCATATATACGTATATATATATAGAGAGAGAGACACAGGTATATAGATATATAGATATCTGGCATCATACATATATCGTGTGTCGAGGAGTACATGATGTCATGTGTACATATTACATAGATATTTATGTACACAGGGCGTGGAGAATTGGGAACCTATGATTTCTTCTTTTGCAGTGTCCATATGATTTATGCACCTATACAATGTGTTTTGCTTACCTTCTACTTAATAGCACCTTTAAAACAGCTCAGCTACACACACACACACACACACACACACACACACACACCCCTGAAAAGTAAAATAATTGAAATCGAAAGGTATGTTATAAATTCCTGGAAGGTAAATGCCAAGGTCTAATTCGACATGTGATTTTTTTTTTCCTTTTGAAAAAACTTACTGAAGATAAATAAATGTGCTATATAGGAAATATTAAGAAGTATTCATGATTGGGGGCTTAGTTGGTTAAGTGAGTCTTGATTTCAGCTCAGGTCATTATCTCACACTTTGTGGCATCAAGTCCCCATCAGGCTCTGCACTGACAATGTGGAGCCTTCTTGGGATTCTCTCTTCCTCTCTCTCTGCCCCACCTCTCTCTCACTCAAAATAAATAAATAAACTTAAAAGAAGTATTCATTATGATGACAAGTCAGACTATACTCCTGAGGGCCACCATAGAATCAAAATATCCACTCATGATACAGTAGTGATAATTCCCTTTCAATTAAATGACATGCATTTAAAAAATATTTTAATGTTTTATTTATTTTTGAGAGAGAGAGTAAGCAGGGGCTGGAGGGGGATTGGCAGAGAATCCGAAGCAGGCTCCAGGCTCTGAGCTGGCTGTCAGCACAGAACCCAACAAGGGGCTCGAACTCACGAACCGTGGGATCATGACCTGAGCCAAAGTAGATGCTTAACCGACTGAGCCACCCAGGCACCCCAATTGACATGTGTTTTTAATGTAAAAAGTAGGATTAATGTAAATCTGCTTAACAAGATTCTACTTATTTCCCATTTATGGGATAAGAAAAATTTGTCTCCAAATGTTACTGTCCCTTCCTTTATGCTCATCGAGTGTGTTTTGAATTAGTGGGGGTTTGTATGCCAGCCTCATTAAATATCGCAAATTTCTCTGAACAGATGACAGACTTGTGAGAATATTTTATTGAAACTTTACAAAATATTCAGCTCCATTCTTTTGAAAACACCGGCGGGGGGTGGGGAGAGGGGACTCTAAGCATTAGAAACATTTCTATCTGTGAGCCATCAGTATCCCACGAAGCCAAAATTCGTTGTAATTCAATATTCCTATGAGTAATTACTTTTATTCTTGGATTAGAAACAATTCTATTTTCAGCGGAGTCTTGACTTTATTTTGTTCTTCTTTAGGGAAATTATTTCCACTGGTGATGAATAGGTTGCCATTATGTGTTACCTTCACTTGGACATGTCCCATTGGAATTCCGGCTTTCGGAGAATCATTTCAGTCCATCGGGTAACGGATAATGAGGAGTTTTCCATGGAGGAGAAGGCTTGTTGGGAGAAAGTAAGTGAAACCAGTTTGCAGAGTATACGGGGAGTGACCCGGAGCTTTTCATCACTGGCCCTCTAACAGCGGTGTGTCCTCTCTAAAGTTCTCTCCAGCGGAATATTTCTTTGGCCACCCAGGGTCTTTGTGTTCCGTATGAATTTTAGGATTGTTTTTCCTGTTTCTGTAAAGAATGCCATCGGCATTTCGATCGCGATTGTTTTGAGTCTACTGATCAGTGTGGATCGTATGCACTGTAACCATATTAATTCTTGTGGTTCATGACCACGAGCATCTTTCCACTTATCTGTCATCTTTCATTTCCTTCATCAATATTTTATCATTTCCAGTGCACAAACTTTCACCTCTTCGGTTAATTTATTCCTAAGGATTTCAGTGTTTCTGTTGCTTTTTTTAATGAGAGGGTCTTCTTAATTTCCTTTTCGGACAGTTTATCACTTGTATGTAGAAAGGCCACTGATTTCCTTGTTTGTTGATTGCGTGTCCTGAAACTTTACTGGATGTATTGGTTCTAAGAGTTTTGGGGGACAGTCTGCGGGGGTTTCCACCTACATGGCCCTGCCATCTGCAAACAGATGATTTTACTTCCTCCTTTCCAATCTGGGTGCCTTTGTTTCCTTTTCTTTTATACTTGCTCTCACTAGAACTTCTAGTGCTACGTCAAATACACATGGCTATGGTGCCCTTTCTTGCCTTTTACTGGATCTTATAGGAAACGCTTTGTTTTTCATTGTTGAGTATGATGTTCGCTGTAGGTTTTTCATAGATCATCACATTTACTGCGGTCACCGATTCACAGGAGTACACAAGCATTCTCATTTTGCTTAAAAAAACACATAGAGAGGGCACACGGATGGCTCAGTTGGTTAAGCGTCCAAATCTTGACTTTGGCTCAGGTCATGATCTCACAGTTTGTGGGATCGAGTCCCGCGTCAGGCTCTGTGCTGACAGCGTGGAGCCTGCTTGGGATTCCCTCTCTCTCCCTCACTCTCTCCCCTTTCTCCCACCTGGAAAATAAATTTAAAAAATTAAGAAACCACAGAATTCATGAGGTAGGAAGAGCCACAGCTAGGAAAAGCCACAACCAATCTATGGAGAAGGTCCTGGATCCTATTATGGGCAATTCTGCTGTTCTTCCATTCATTACCTAGGCCGGCTTGATGCTGCCCCAGCAGCCATCTGCCCCAGGGGCCTCTCTGGCTCACCCCAGGGATGCCCAACGGACCAGCGGAGGTTTGCTTCAGTTCCGGTTACAGTTCCTCACCCCGAAAGGCTTTTCTTGGGGAGTGCTTTACTGTGTACACCGATTCCTCTCTTTCTCCAATGCATCTTCTCTCCCTCTGCCTAGAAATCATGTCCTCAGGTGGGGATGCAGTCGCTCCGGGCTGGAATCTATCCTTATTTTTACTGTTTTAACGTACATTTTAAAATGCTTCTCCACCTCTGACATTACAGAGAGCTTTGTTTTTCTGAGTCTCAACGGAAATATTCTCATTTTGATTGCATATTTGAAGAGTGTATAGAGATGCATAAATGTAATTTATTTCCAATTTATATCCTTATTCAGGATACAAATGTCAAGAACGGTCAAAATCACACATGTTGCATTATAAATAGCACGCTGACAACCCATGCACGTGCGCGCACGCACACGTGCAAGAGAGAACGTGGTACATTTATGTTGTTTACGGATTGCTGAAAAATATCATTTCATCATTTTTCAAACTAAAGGCCAACATTCAGAGTTTCCAAGGTCTGCCCCCTTTTTCATATACCATAATAGAGTCAAAGAAAAGAATTCATTTTCGAGTTCCAGTTACCTTGGAATTGCCCTGACGATTTCAGGTACCTCTTTAACTTGCTCTCAGCCTCTGGAAAGTACGTGGAACTTCCATTTGCCTGCTGCTCTGTGATCATCCTGTTTCAAAGCACTCCCCAAACACACCCATGCACATATTCTATATGATTTCCACGTGAGCAAAAGGGAAATGCAAATACGGCTCTTCTTTGGCACAAGGGGATAAGAAAAGAGACTTCATTCTTTGATTGCAACCTGTCGTTATCAAAGAGAGAATTTAACTTCACGTGCATGGTTTTGACTACAGCTCTGTGCGTCGTCCGTAATAAACCCGACAGGTTTTAGGTGACACACACAGCTGGTGTGCAAAGCATTTCTGAAATCTTTACAAGATTGGACCACGGGGACGTGGAACATAGAGCCATCACTCTTTACCAAGAATGCAGAGGGAACACACAATAAACTTCTCCGGGTGTCTCTGGAAGCCTGTGTCCTCTCTGGTCACCGAGATATTCAGTCTAGGCTCTGTGGCTCCCAGGATGGAGCTCTGGAAGCAAATTGGTGTCACCGTCTGGGAACAGTAAGGACTTTTTTCCAGAGAGCAGGGAATGAGCCATCAGCTGGGGCGTGGCTGCTCCCATTCGCCTCGGTGGGGGTACCTTCCCCCCCCCCCCCCCCCCCCCCCCCCCCCCCCCCCCCCCCCCCCCCCCGTTCCCAAGGCCCTCGTGCAGCCACTGCTGTGTGCACGGAGAGGCCGCATTAAAACCCCCCGCTGCCACATAGCACCAACCTGTTTTTTCAAGCTTCATCAAGCTTCATCGTTATGCTTCTTAAGAAATGCAGAAATCCAAATTGCCAGTCTCTTTAATACACCATTGGAAGGTTATAGGTTTGACTTGTTGAAGAAGCAAAATTCTGTTCCTTTCCTACAGTGGTCACCTTTTCCGTGAAATTGTTTTGTGTTTTCAGCTTGGTGTAACCTAGCAGAACTTTGCACGGGCCTCCCCGGGGTGGTGGGGGCCGGGGGCGGGGGAGGTTCTGGAGGGAGGGCTCGTTAAACCTGCAAGTCTGGGCCCCAAGTCTGTGATTCAGAAGGTCTGGGGTGTGGCCCCCAAATTTGCGTTTCCAGCAAATTTCCTGGTGGGGCCGATGCTGACACACCGGGTACCACGCGCACGGAGAACCATTCTGCTGCAATGTGTTTCTCACATCTTAGCCAAATAATTATATTATTCTACGGACCAAAGAATTCTACATTTTGGGCTCCAGAATCATAATGATGCATTCCATTAAGACATTCCCCCCTTTAAAAAAATTCACTGCTTAATTACCCACATCTTGGCATTTTGAGATATATTAACTCTGGCTCTGATAGCTGGGATTTTAAGGAAACAATAAAATCCATGCAGGCAGCTGCTGTTCCCATCATTACTTATTCAGAGAATTTAATATTAGAGTTTATTTCTCCCTTTATTAGAATTAATTTTGAAATCCCCCTTACCTTGTTTGAAAATGAACTAGTAATATCTATCAGCACATCCATATTGGAGGCACCTGTAAAGTTTTTTTATTTTTAAAATGTTTTATTTATTTATTTATGAGAGAGAGAGAGAGAGAGAGAGACAGAGACAGTGTGAGCAGGGGAGAGTCAGAGAGACACAGAATCTGAAACAGGCTCCAGGCTCCAAGCTGTCAGCACAGAGCCCGATACGGGGCTCAAACCCACGAACCGTGAGATCATGACCTGAGCTGAAGTCGGACACCCAACCAAGTGAGCCACCAAGACGCCCCTGGAGGGATCTGTAAAGTTGAATCACTCACGAAGGCTCTTACTACTTACTACCGACAGCTTCCCTATTGCTCACCTTTCACCTGTGTTTATTAACCATGGGGTCAAGGAAGGGCTCAAACTTCCAGACAAAAGTCTCCCCCACAGGCACAGTGGTGGCTCAATGTCCATTCTCCCTTTGATGACCAAACCTTTTTTTTTTTTCCTCTTCTTTTATAAGGACACTTCTTGGGTGTAGTAGCCATCCTAACCCAGGACCTAATCCTAACCTCCCTGGTGGCCGGCACTGAGCTCCCAGCAGCTGCGAAATCTCCAGCTGGGAGAGTGAGAAGACCATCTTTTGTTATTCATAAAAAGGGCCTGGTTGACCACACCTGAGTTTATGCTAATAGGGTGCCTCTTGGGGGCCGGGGGCTGGTTGCCAGGGAAACCATGGGCTAGAGGAGGGGGTCGGAAGTTCAGCCCCAGGCCTTACCTCCAGGGAGAGCAGACAGGTTGGAGATAGAGTCAATCACCAGTGCCCAAGGATTTAATCAATTGTGCCTAATGAAGCCTCCATAAAAACCCATCCACACCGGGGTTGAGATTGATTTTCCGGGTTGCTGAGGGCGCCCGCATTCGTGGAGGGCGGTGCACCCCAAGCTCTCTGGGGAAGAAGACGGAAGCCACTGTGATCGAGCCCCTTGGACCTCAGCCGTCTGTACTCTTCACGATAAACGGATGATAGTAAGTCCAGCGCTCCCTGGAGTTTTCTGAGTCTTCACCGGGTAGTAACGAAATTGAGGATCAGGTCACGGGAATCCCTGATGCATAGCCAAGTTGGACAGAACGGCGGGTACCCTGGGGACCCCCTACTTGTCATTGGCGTCCGGACTGGGGGCAGCCTGGTGGGACTGAGCCCTTCCCCTGGGGAGTCCGCACGAAGTCCCGGTACTGCCAGCATTAAATGGTATTAAACAGGACACCTCTCTGGGGTCTGCAGAGAATTGCTCGATGTGAAAAACACACATGTGGTGTCAGTTGTTGAGGGGAGAAGCCACTTTCCCTTCAAGGATCAAAAAAAATTTTTTTTTCTTTTTTTAATCCCTTAGAGCAAACACCTCCTCCTGGCTGACCTCTCTGGCTCTCGGTCTTTTCCCTGTACGCCGTTCTCTTCTTTATAGTCGGAGAGAATTCTCTAAAGCACAAATTAGATCATGTCCCTGGCCTACTTAAAACCCTCAGCGATTTTCTGTGGCCGAGACAAAAAAGAACGGACGTCCTCGCCTGTCCTGCGGAGCGGGAAGGTGTAGTAACACGCTTGTCGGGCTGATGCAGATGCTTTTCCGCAAGCGCATCTCGAAGTATCTCCTGCTTTGTGTTCTATTACTCCAGGACCGTTGAAAATTATCTCTTAGTACTTAGGTCTGACGTGTAAGAAAGTTCCTAAAATCATTTGTCGACGAATCAGTGCGTTCCACCGTCTAAGACTAGATCTTTTTGTTTTTGCAAGGGAGGCCATCCTAACCTCTGGAAATAAGTTCAGTTTTGCCTTTCTGTTTCCATATTTGTGCCTCTTACTCTTCGTTTCTGCTGCAGAGTTTCCAATTAGAGGTGGCCTTGTTCTGTGCCTGGTGTGATAAGCCTTCCTCAGTTTTGCTCTCCGACATACTGGCTTTGAGGGGACAGATCAATGGTCCTCACCACATCAAAGATGTACGCCAGACCAAACAGAGTTCAAACCCAACCAGCAAAGAACCTCTTGATAGAAAATTCATGATGGGAGTGACAACTCAGTGCGATGTAGAAACTTGTGGAGGTGGGGCCGTGGTTTACTGATGAGGCTTACGGACCACTCTAAAAGCTGCTCTTGCACATCCCTGATCTTTGAATATTCGTTAAAGGGGTGAGGTGAGCAGTATTATTAGACCAGTTCCATCTAAGTAGAAAAGGAATTATTTTAATTCTGGTTTTGAACCTCATTTCAAAAACTTCTGTCAGTTTTACATGTGCAAAGTTTATGTACACTTATGGAGGGGGGCACCGGGGTGGCTCAGTCGGTTAAGTGGCTGACTTCAGATCAGGTCATGATCTTGAGGTTCCTGAGTTTGAGCCCAGCGTCGGGCTCTGTGCTGACAGCTCAGAGCCTGGAGCCTGCTTCGGATTCTGTGGCCCCCTCTCTTTCTCTGCCCCTTCCCTACTTGTGCTAGCTCTCTGTCTCTCAAAAATAAACATTAAAAAATTTAAAAACTAAACTTCTGGACTGTTAGCAAGATGCAATAAGAAAACCAGCAGCTGACTGAGGACTTTTTTTTTTTTTTTGGTGGCCAGTCTTCAATCATCTGCCTCATTTCCTGACTATAGGCTCTCACCATGTCAGCTCTCCCAGAATATCGTGTTCCTTCCCCCCAAACATTCACATTAATCCTTTCCAAGGCTGCTCTTTGTGACCCGTTTCCCGTTTGCCTGCAATCCTTTCTGCAGGCCTTCTCAGAACCTTGAAAAACAGGTGTTCGTTTCATTATTCAAAGAGGTATGTTGAACTCTATGCGAGGTTATTTGAACAGTGAGTGTGCTAAGGTCTACATGAGGTGAGAGACTAGGCACGATGCAGAAGGTCCAGATTCTACACCCCCTTTCCTTTACCTTCCCTCTGTTGCTAACCCAGCTCACACCTGTCTCCTATTACGTTCCCCAGTTACCCCAGCCTGCACAGTATTTTTGTCATGTGATTATTTGCTAATTGTCCCTGATTTATTGTTTTGACGTACGGTTGACCCAGTATCGTGTTAGTTTGAGATGTACACAGTACCGTTTTGACAAGCGTATGTGTCTAGCTCTGTTCCCCGCAATGGTAGCCATTACAACACCATTGATTGTGTTCCCTGTGCTGTGCCTTTCAACCCCCTTAATTGGCCTTGATCTTAATCCCCTTCACCGTGGTGGTCGGCGCTTCAGCATGCGATGGGTCAGGGGCCATACGCTGTCCCTAGCAGGCAGATAGGATAGAGTACAGTGCTTAGCTTAGGAAGTCAAAACAGGCCTGGCTTGCCCTCTGCAAACTCCACCCGCTTCCCTCCTGCCTCTTGCTGTGCTTCTACCAATGAATAGCTTGCTAATCTCACGCCATCAGGCTCCCAAAGAGATTTTGATATTTGCATGAGCTGTTTCCTCCAGAGAGTAACCCCAGCTGTCTTCACTGATGGCAGAATCTATGACCTAAGTCATGCATATGATTTCCTACGATCTTGAATATGCTAATTACCCCCAAATATGTGAATGAATCGAATGAATTCTTTTTTAGAAACTATTTGACCTACTCTGTTCTATTTCTTTTTAGTGACACGTGCTTTTCATGTAGGAAGAGGAGGTCAAACTGTTTGTAGCTCACAGTTTAGTGATCAGTGTAGGTAGTTAAGATCTAGGTATTGTGTTCAGTACATCTTAGAAAAACCTTCTTTCCGGGGCTCCTGGGGGGCTCAGTCAGTTAAACATCCTGCTTCCGCCCAGGTCGTGCGTGGTCTTGCGGTTCATGAGTTTGAGCCCCACATCAGGCTCTCTGCGGTCAGCACAGAGCCCATTTCACACCTGACCCCCTCGCTCTCTGTCCTCTGCTCCCACTCGTGCTCTGGCAAAAATAAACACTTAAAAAACCAAAAACCTGATCCTTTTAAAACTCCTTCTGTCTTCTTTGGCCTACTGTCCACGTCTTCTGTTTTGGCCAGTCTGGCTCCCTTCTTCCGTGCGGTGCAGCATCTCTTAGCATCTCCTCAAAGCCAGAGCCTCCTCAAATGGGCACAGGTGGGTTTTGGGGGCATCAGTGAACGTGACCTACAGTGAGTCGGTTTCACCTGTTTCATTTCCCTCTCCTTACTTAAAAACATTATAGGGAGAGAAACAGATCAAACGTTATTGTGAAAGAAATGTTGTCTGCAAACCAGTTCCAGCACGGTTGTTAGACCACCTTTTCCAAAGGAGAATCACCGAGGACAAAGCCCACGAACGCAAGAGGAGTTGGTTATTCAGGTTTATTTCAGTCCGGCCGGCCGGCCCCTCCCGAGCACCCGAAAAGTCCTCGGAAGAGCACACCGCGGAGCCATAGCTCAGGGTTTAGGGTTTATAAAGGGAGAGGGGCGAAGCAGGTGTACAGAAGCGAGAATTTTGCGGTTGGGGGGGGGGGTGGCTTAACAGTTGCTTGAAGAACATGTTTGACCGTTCTAATCCCAATGTCAATTAAAGATTTACATCTCAGGGGCTTGCCGCAGCCAGGGGGAGCCAGGTTGCTCAACCCCTGAGCTTTCACCCGAATAGAGTTTGAGATCAAACAATGGTTGGTATCCAAATTTGCAAGCCCCTCACCTTTTGGCTCCAGGGAGTTTTACAAGGTGAGGGATGGGTATTCTGTCCAGAGGGCCAGGACCGAATGCTCTATTTTAGTTCCCACTATGCTGCTGGAGCCTGGGGCTGATGACCTTGGCAATAGGTCCCATCTTCGTTCGTGGCAAGCCTGTGGTTAAGGTGAGCTTCAAGCTTCAGAATCGGTTACTCTTTGAGGCCCCTGAGAACTCTGGTCTTCCTCCTCCTCCTTATGACACGGTCTTTGCGATGACTCGTCTTCAGCTCTGTAGCAGGGTTTCTCTGGAGTTTCAGGCGTGGCATCAGGCTAACAAGATGACCTGTGGAGGCCAAGAGCCCATGTCTTCTTGGGCCTCCCTACCTGTTAGGAGACCTCTTTTCCCAAGAGCCTCGCAGAAGACCTCCATCTTATTAGCAAGGTCACCGATCTGCATGTCCTGAGCTGGATACTAGTGAGATCGAAGAGATTGCCTCACGGTTGAATCAGATACTCCAAGGAGCCTAGGATCGCGTCAGCCTTTCCATGGCGTTTGGACGGGGCTGGCGGTGGAGGGGGCTGGTGGGGAACAAAGTCACACACGTCATTGAAGTATAAATGGGGGAAATTCATCCTGGAAGGCCACTGTCCCATGTTCCAAGGCAAGTGTCTGCGACGGTTTGTTTGCTTTTGCTTTTGTTGTTGATAGAATAAAATTTCTGATGGTAGAAGATGATGAATGCCCGCCTTTGTTTACATCAAATTGAGCAGAAGTTAGAAAGGGTCAGGAAGAAAAAAGCAGGATAAAGCTTCTGCATTCTCTGAATTCTATTTTCCTCCGCCAACAAGATGGAATTCAAAAACACAACGGTGCTTTTCACACAGTCAAGTCCTCCTCAGAGGAAGAATGAAAATAACAAAGCAGAAATAACCTGAAAATGCATCGGACGTTGTAATTATCTCATAAAAGCCACAGACTCAACATTTGAACAGTCTTTGCACAAGATCTTTGATGCCGAGCTTGTCAAAAACGGTCCATTTGATTT
Organism: Hyaena hyaena; assembly: GCF_003009895.1. Lineage (NCBI taxonomy): Eukaryota > Metazoa > Chordata > Mammalia > Carnivora > Hyaenidae > Hyaena > Hyaena hyaena. The sequence continues at coordinate 1,858,601 of NW_024080774.1, forward strand.
CAGGATAAATAAAAGAAGGTATTAGGAATTCAAGGGAAGAATCTCGGGGCCTTTCTGGGTTTCTCCAATCCAAACCTACGAGGTTTGAAATGTAAACTTGGACTTTGGAATCTATTTGCATCATAGAACTGGGAAGATCAAGCTCCTTCCACACACCCACTAAACAAAATCCCTTTAGTTAGGACAAGGGGGTGATCACTTCCAGTAGTTCTTAGTGATATTTTTAGATCTATCACAACTTACAGGGCCATTTTGAACTAATTACTAAGACACACATAAATCTGACTTTTAAGAACTTTCCCCCCAGTAAACTTTTTTTTTTTTTTTTTTTAATAAGTCTTGTTTTTCTGACCGGGAAAGAGACAGAGATAATCCCAGGCAGGCTCTGGAGCCTAAGTACAAAGCCCAGTGTGGGGCTGGAACCCACATACTGCAAGATCATGACCTGGACCGAAATCAAGAGTCTGATGCCCACCCACTGAGCCACCCAGGCGCCCCCCCACCCTCCATCCACCACCCCAGTAAATATCTTTGATTTTACCCACCCAGAGACAAAGACCCTCCTTTTGGTGAAATACTGGAAATAGAGAATTAAATTACCATGATTCAATCGTGAATTCAATGAACAGAACTAGGAAGAAAAGCTTCCTTGGAAATTTTAATGGAATGGGCAAGAGCTTTGTTTTGATTCCTATTTTATGTACATGTTCAGTTCCTTCTGGAAGCCTCTGCTTAGTCAATAACCCCTCAGCCAATGCTGCTGCTTCGAATTCCTTCAATTGTCCATTTACAACGGATTTATGACCTGCCCTGTAATTATGGTCCCCTCTCCGTGGAGGTATCTTGTCTTGCTTTAGGAAGCCTCACTTGTGAAGGACGTAGTACTTTTCCCGGAATCTCAGAAGACTTGATTGTGGGACACCCCACTATCCCATCTTTCTCTGAAAGAAAACCTGGCCAGTTAAACCACTGACATGTTTTCTTATCACCTGTTTTTACTTTATACTCCGCTTTTTATTTTATTTTTTAAAATACTTTAAAAACGTTTTATTTCAGAGACAGAGAGAGCAAGGGAGGGTCAAAGAGAGGGAGATACAGAATCCGAAACAGGCTCCAGGCTCTGAGCTAGCTGTCAGCACAGAGCCTGATGCGGGGCTCGAACTCCTGAACCGTGAGATCATGACCTGAGCTGAAGTCGGTTGCTTACCCCACTGACCCACCCAGGCACCCCTATACTCAGCTTTTTAAGAAGTGTCTTGGGGCGCCTGGGTGGCTTAGTCGGTTAAGCGTCCAACTTTCGCTTAGGTCATGATCTCGCAGTTTGTGGGTTTGAGCCCTGCATCGGGCTCTGTGCTGACGGCTCAGAGCCTGGAGCCTGCTTTCAGATTCTGTGTCTCCCTCTCTCTCTCTGACCCTCCCCTGCTCATGCTCTCTCTCTCTCTCTCTCTCTCTCTCTCTCCTAGAAATAAATAAAAAAGCATTAAGAAAAATGTTTAAATAAAAAGAAGTGTTTTATGTCACCCTTACGTATACATAAAATGGAAAATAGGTACAAAACAAAGGGGTCCCTAACACTTGGTACAAGTTTCACATGTTGCTTTGACCTCTTCCAACACTGAAAAAATCTTCGTGTTATTAGCATGTTGCTAATGTACCATCCTTTGCTTTGTGTTCAGAATTTACATGGAAATAGGCAAACTGAAACACTAGCAAATCTTCTGCATGTTGCTTGCATTATCACAAGTAGCTACACTTGACTATGCATCACCTTGAGCAAAAAGTTTACCATTGTAAGCAGGTTCTCCCAACCATGACTTTCTACCCCACTTATTACTTCAGGGTCTTTTTAATGTTTATAAAACGAGGGGCACCTGGCTGGCTCAGTCGGTAGAACACTTGATTCTTGACCTCAGGGTTGTGAATTCGAGCCTCATGTTGGGTGTATAGGTTACTTAAAAATAAAATCGTTCTTAAAAAGCATAAAAATAGAATCCTAGAATATTCTTTTGCATCTGGCATCTGTTTAATGTTGCATTCGTGAGATTTAACAGTGCTGTTATATGTAGTGGTGGTCAGTTCATTTTTGTTGCTATGTGCTGTTGTATTATATAAAAATACTGTCATTTATTGATCTGACCACTGCTGGGCATTTGATGTTTTCCACTTTTGGCCATTATAAGTAATGCTGGAGAGCAGAATTTTGCATAGATACCTAAAAGTGAAATTGATGGGTCTGAGGGCCTGAGTATGTTTAACTGTAATACACAGTGACGTATGCCTCTCAAAGATCTGGTTTTACTTTACACTCCTACCCTCGGCATGTGTATTCTCCTAACGTTCTATATCTGTGCTATTTAATCTGGTAGCCACCAGTCCCCTGGGGTCCCTTAAACTTACTGTGAAATAAAGGCAAACATTTACTTCCTTGGGTCTAGTGGCCCAATTGCAAGGACTCAGTGGCCTTATGGCAGCTAGTGGCTACCATATTGGACAGCTCAGAGTAGAACCTTTTCATGAGCACAAAAGGTCCCACTGGAAAGCATACAGTACTGACTCTCTAAATTCATAAATCCAGGTGACTGCGTGGGGTCACTTTGTGTTTTTAACTTGTCTTCACGTGGTTGCTAATATGTTTTGAAAACTTGTCCTATTTGCTAGCCATTTAGAAGTTTCCTAAAGTGCCTATTCAAGTCCCTGGCTTGTATTTTTAGATGGTTGTCTTTCTATATGTTTTGTTTTTTTCCTATGGATTTGAAACAGTCCATTATATTTTGTGTTCCATCAGCCTTTCGTGTGCATGTTGCAAATAATCTCCTCCCACCTGTGGTTTTTCCTTTCGCTGAGCGGTGGCTGCTGTTGGACAGAGGTGGTTTGTTACAAGGCAGCAAATTTTATACTCCTTCAGGTTCCTGCTTTTTGTGCACTGTTGATAAAAACTTAGCCTACCTCAAGGACGTGCGGTATTTGTTTCTTGCGATGGATACGTTAATGGGTATTGTACAAAAAAAGAATGCCATTCCATGCGAATTAGAAAGGTAGATAAAATTGGAGCTCTACAAAAAGACCTCTGATAACAGGTCACCTTAATAGAATCCATGAGGTTCTAGAAAGAATCTAATTGTACACCTATTTTATTTCTATTCTAAACCTATGCTTAACCTGAATATCCATGGCATCTATTAAAGTGTAGATATCATCTTATATACATCTGCATTTTTTTCTTTTTTTTTTTTTCCTTTTCTGTTTTTGAATTCATTTCTGAGAGAGCGACAGCACGAGTAGGGGAGGGTCAGAGAGGGAGGCACAGAATCTGAAACAGGCTTCAGACTCTGAGCTGTCAGCGTAGAACCCAATGCGGGGCTCAAACCCACGAACTGCGAGATCATGACCTCCACCGAAGTCAGATGCTTAACTGACTGAGCCCCCCAGGCACCCCACGCCTGCATTTTTTCAAAAGTTAAGTAATTCCTGCACCCAATCTGGGATTCCTACTCATGACCGCAAGATGACTGATGGAGCCGGGTGCCCCGATCTCTGCATGTTTACAATCAAAATTACAGACTTTGTTTAGAAGTCAATTCTAATTTGTTTGAAATTATTTGTGGGTGCACGAGACCAAAATATTTGTCAAAGTATATTCTGATGCTGTCTCTTAATATCCACAAGGCAAGTTAGACATTTGGTAAAATACCAAGTGGCCATTGGATAATTAGATCCCTACCTCACACCGAATGAATACACCATCACATAAATTTCAGGTTGATGAAACATTGTATTTGAACAGGAAAAGAAAGTTAGGTAAAATATACACAAATATTGGTAGAACTTTGGGGTGTAGAAAGACTTTGTAAACGGAACTCTGAAAGTCAGGAAGGAAGGTGACTATGGGTGCTGTCTGGGTCAGTCAAGTTCTGCCACTGACCTTCCCTTCCTCCCCCTGAGGGACACCAGTTATCTTTCACAAAGTAACTCAACCAGCATTTCTTGCCTATTTACATCCGTTTAATAGAGCAGATCTCCCTGGGAACCACTGGGCTCATAACCTCCTATATCCCTTCATAACACTAGCCAAAACTGATAGCTGTGTATTTACTTCTGTGGCCTTTTAAAGTTAATCTTTCCTGGAATACATTAAGGCCCCCAGGAGACATCAGGTAAATCTTACTCCCCATTAATACCTAAACATTATTGACCCTTTCCCATGGATGGAGCTCAAAAACATTTTATTCTTAAAAGTTTACAGTGCAATGCGGGGAGGGGAAGAAAGAGAGAGAGAAGGAATTTCAAGAAGGATCCATGCTCCATGCAGAGCTGGACATGGGACTCGATCCCTAGATCCTGGGATTGTGACCTGAGCTGAAATCAAGAGTTTGACATTCAACTGACTGAGCCACCCGGGTGCCCCTCAAAAATATTTTTAAGTGATAAAAATACTTAAAGATTTTACTGTACAAATAAGTTTCTTATAAAAAGGAAATGTACGTGAAAAATATGTAGAAAATAGCTTTAACACCTATGGCCTACATATCAACTATAATATAAAAGCTCTTAAAACAAATAGGAAAAAGTAAGAGTTTTAATCTTTCTCATCATTTTAACAAAAGCATTTACAGCCCGTAAACATGAAAGAGAACTTTAAATTCACTGAAACAGAAAGTGCTTTTATTTAAATACTGCACTGAGTTTTCCATGATACTGGTGAAAATACTAATAGAAAATATGGACATGGACATCTGGCAGAGGATACTCTGGGACACGTTGAATCAAGTTGTAGGACCTTTTATATTTCCATTTGGAAATATAAGATGCTTTTTAAAAGGTCTTACATTGTTTCTGCAAGCATAGCTTTAGGAATTTAACCCAAAGAAAAATAGCACAGTGGGGGAAATCTATAATCCCGAGGAAATTTACAGTACCCGAATAGTGGCACGAATATACTTGCCTATGACAGATATTGGTTAATTATGACAATCCGTGGAAGAGAATACTATAGCGGATTCTGTATCTGGAATAATCAAACATATTCTGTAGGGACTGGAAAAGAACAGAATCCTAAATAAGATTTACAGCTCTTACCTCTAGAGTGCTACAAAAATGGCGGAATTTTCTCTTTTTGAAAATTGGTCAGTCAGAAATTTTCTAATTTTTCTCCAATAATTAGGTTACATAATTAGGTTAAGTCCCTCCTTTATTCAGATTTGTTTCAAATATTTTGCCCAATATTTTAAAATGAAATTAGAATGTATAGTATAATGTTTATACATGATACAAAATATTTATATTTCTGTAGTTATATTTATAAACTCTAATAAATTATAGCCTAATGTACATTATATAATTATAACATACATTTATATAATATACATGATCTATAACACGCAGTATATATTATGTTATATGGTATATAATAGCTGATTATGTAATATATATTATATAACATATGGTAACATTTATAATATACATAATTACATATCTATATAGTATCTGTATCTATGATATGATATAGATACATATATATAAACTGGATCTCTATTATATCTTGAAAGACAAAAATAAAATAGAATGTGAAAATCCTGCTTTGAAATGTAGGGTTATGGAGAATTAGTCTTAACATTTTTTTATTTGATAAATGGTAGGCATTGAAAAATATTTATAAACCATTTATAGTTTTATAAACTATAAAAATATTTATAAACTATTATAAAAATATTTATAAACAACCTTGTTTACTGGTATAGAGGAATGAAAAGAAATAAGAGTTGTTCAAATCGGAGAAATAACTGTATTTCCAGCTAATTTTCTCAGTGAATTGAATGAATCTCATAATGAGATAATATATGTAAAACAGTTTTGAGAATTGTAAATAACAGGAAAAACGTGCATGTTTGTTTAGAATGATCTCACCCTGGCAAATGCACTCATGCTATTTTCCATACATCCACACAATCCACTTCACTGGAAATCATTCCCAATAACTTTTAGAAATTGAAACACTTCTTCTACTACATTAGGAGAAAATAGAAGTCGAGAAATCATTTCCCTAAGCTCACATGCTGAGTGCCAGAACTGATTAATAGTGGAGCCCATAACCAGCAAAATGAGCAGCCTTGTGGGATGAGAGAATCAGAGAGCTTACCAGTATTAAACATTTGATTAAATGAAGTACTTAGAGACCACTGAGCAAACTACAACTTTCTTTTCAATACCTGTTTTCTTAATGCGTTCTAAAATACTTTTGTTTTTCATGAATGCCAGTGCAGTCTAGTGTAGACTGTGGAATATGAACTCTGAGAGTGAATTTATTTAAATTTGGAATTGATTTTTTTTTTTTTTTTTTTTAACTTGAATCTACTTGTCGGTAAAATAAAACCCTTGAAAATACAATGAATTATGTCATGGAAAGTTTTAGGTAAAAATAATTTATCACCCCTTTATTTTCCTATGGACCTCTAAAAAGTCCTAAAGACCTATTGGGTCTGCAGCAAACTTATTCATGAAAATAGATGGGTATGCACACAAATATAAACTCCCCTCCGTTCCCCATGAACTGATACCTTAAGCAATCAGAATGCGATTCATAATACCTTAAAAAGAACTTACTGCTTTTAGTTCAGCTATGTTGTGTGGTGTTTTCTTTAATAAACTTTTAAAAATTTTACTTTTTTTTTTGAGTGAGCATAAAAGGACATGGGAGAGGGGCAGAGGGAGACACAGAGAATCCCAAGGAGGCTCCATGCTCAGTGTGGAGCCTGACTTGGGGCTCAGTAACCACCCTGGGCTCATGACGTGAGCTGAAATCAAGAATCAGACACTTGGGCCACCTGGGTGGCTCAGGCGGTGAAGCGTCTGACTTCAGCTCAGATCATGATCTCCCGGTTTGTGGGTTCGAACCCCACGCCGGGCTCTGTGCTGACAGCTGAGAGCCTGGAATCTGCTTCAGATTCTGTCTTCTTCTCTCTGCCCCTCCCCCACTTGCACTCTTTCCTTCTGTCTCAAAAACAAAAATAAAATATGAAAGAATCTGACACTCACTTGGAGCCTTCCAGGTGCCTCCACCCATCTTAATAGAGGAAAATCCATACGTACACTGAGACTTTTCCAGAATACCCCATCAACTTGTTGGATCGTCCCTTGGTTTATGGGTTAGCTGGCCCCCATGATCCATGAGTTGAAGTCTCTGTACAAGAATTGCATGGGAAACATGCCTGATATTCCTTTGTTCTTTGATTCCCCAATATCCTGAAGCGTCCTACTGTGTCATGTTAAAAATGCTGCAGTGTAAGAGAGGCCCCAGCCAAGTAGATGGTCTTTACTTCCCCTGTGTGCCGATGGCAGCCTCTGTTTCTGGGAAATCAAACTGCAGTAACACAAAGACAACCGCCCATTTAAGGTGAGAGCCTCGAACAAGGATATTGGACCCTGTTTCTCTCCCCTGAGTTATATACTGAGAGGTAAGGCTGCTTTCCAAGAAGACCTGAAACAGTCCAAGTAAACGGGACAATAACTACTTTCTAGTTGAGAGAACTTGGATGTTAAAAATATCAAAGCCCCTCAAAGCCTTCAGAAACGCATCCAATAAAAATATCTAAGGAATCCAGTAGTTCTAGGTTTCTTACATAGTCCTGTTTCCCAAAAGATTTTCCATCCCTGAGTCTGATGATAAAGACCGTTTGGACCAGGTAGATGTGGGATAGTCTGAGGACGGCATAACGGGGAGAGAGAAACCTCCCTTCTGCCGGTGACAGTAAGAAGGGGCTTCACTCCACGCTCTTAGTTTTTGGTTTCATTTTCTACGGACTCCCCCTTTTCCCCATTGGGCACCGTTTGCCATTTTCCTAAAGGATTGGGGCATTCTTCTCCGCATCTTCTTCCTTTTAATCCATTGGTGACCATGAGAACTGTTCTTCCCCTTGGGATGCTTAGCTGCTGGGGCAAGAGCCACACACAACAGGCTAAAACAGAACCACTTAGTACAGAACAAAGAATACGACACAAGACCCGTGGCTTTAAGTGCACGAGGCAGAGCTGGCTTATCAAAGCGTGAACTTCGGAACCAGGATGCCCACAGGCTCAGTGCAGTCAACAGTGGGTGGATTTGGGGGACATGGGAATAGTTTGAAAAAGGCTAGAGCGTATAGGGAGTATCGGGTAGCTGTGAAAGGTACGTAGAAGTCACCGTGGAGTCCCCAGTGGACGTCGCAAGTGATCCCAGGCAGATGCACTTGAGATCATTTTACTACCTGCTCACAATGGCAGAAGGTTTCCCATCCTTTGCAGCCGCCATACTGTTTCCTGATCACTACGTGATTCCTGCCTCGTAGTGTGCTCTTCCTCTCTTCCACAGTCTCCCTTTGGGTCTTTCCTCCAAAGGCCCCTTTTCCGTGAAACTTCCAAGGCTGTCCCTCCTCCCATTCCCCCTCCCCCACCAAACATATTATACCTACTTTCTGGGCTCTGTTTTGGTTTATCCTAAAGATTCTTTTTTCTTTTTAACATACTCTAAAATACTCTGTTGTACATATTTTTCTTTCTTTCTCTCTCTTTCTCTCTTCTCTCTTTCTCTCTCTCTCTTTCTCTCTCTCTCCCCCTCCCCCCCCCCCCCCACCTTTCTGGTCTGTCTCCCTCAGACAGGCGAGCTGGGATCTATGCACGGTGGATGTGCTGCCCTGACATTCAAGCTCAGATCTGGTTAACAGTGCTGGTAGAATCTGATCTCTCAGACTTGATGGAATGCTACTGCTTGTTTTCCACTTTAAAAAGTAATCGTTGGGGCGCCTGGGTGGCTCAGTTGGTTGAGCGTCCAGCTTCGACTCAGGTCATGATGTCATGGTTCGTGGGTTCGAGGCCCGCGTCGGGCTCTGTGCTGACAGCTACCTCAGAGTCTGGAGCCTGTTTCAGATTCTGTGTCTCCCTCTTTCTCTGACCCTCCTCTGCTCACGCAGTCTGTCTGTCTGTCTCAAAAATAAAAGTAAATAAAAAGTAATCATTTCAGGGTTCCTGGGTGCCTCAGTCGGTTAAGCATCCAACTTCAGCTCAGGTCATGATCTCACGGTTTCTGGGTTTGAGCCCTGCGTGGGCTCTGCTGACAGCTCAGAGCCTGGAGCTGCTTCAGATGCTGTGTCTGCTCCTTCCCTGCTCTTGCTCGCTCGGCTCTCTCTCAAAAATAAACATTAAAAAACTTTAAAAAAGTAAGTTTCACTGAAAAATCTTTTTGAAAATAGGAAAGTAAAAAGGATAAACTTAATCTCTTTGATGTACTTGGATCCCAAAGAGGTATACTGTCCATTTTTTGGCAAATGTTTAAATTATTTAATACAGTGCCCATTGTATATAAGTTAGGTGATATATACATTTTATGAAATGTTTACAACGTTTTAGGGTCTTACTTGCATATGTAATTAGTGCATTCTGCTTTAAAAATGCTATATTTTCAAAAACTTCAAATGTGATATATATTTTATCCGAGTTTTAATGGATGAGTAGGACCACAGAATCTATTCAACTATCTTAATTTGGTTGAGCATCTGTACTTTTTGGTAATTTTTTTTTCTTAATGACATTGTAGTGACATCCTTGTGCATTCATTTTTCTGTAAATCTCATTATTTCTTTGGGACAAATTCCAAATAAGGGAGTTATGGTAGGTTTTAAATTATACTGTTTCCTCCCCCCCCCTTAATCTATGTGAGTCTCAACTCAGCCCTAATAATAACATGGTATTTCATTTTCTCTGTATTTTTAGATATGCCTGAGGAATTAAGAGAAAAACAAGTTATTTTCTTTAGTTGGAATATTTTCTTTCAATTTAAAAACTCAAATTCAACATTTATTCAGCTTTCCAAACACTGTAGTGTGTGTATATCTGCACTTTTTAAGCATCATTTAGGAGTAGATAAAATTTTCAGCCTAAATAATTAGGCATGTGGATGAAATATTTAGAACTCTTCTTGGAAATATGTATTTATATTTTCATAATGGTCAATATTCACCTTAATTGCTTAATTTTCTAACCAAAAAAAAAAAAAAATTGGTGTTTACATGATGGTTAGTAACTCAAATCAGTCTTCATTACTTTATTCCAGACTATAATAATGTCAGTTGTTTGGACCTTACATAGAAAAGCTTGTGTCTGGAAGGTGACTCTCTCCTTCTTCCTAATTGGACATCAAGACCTCCTCCCCAAGTATATAATGTCCAGCCACATTTATTCAATATCTGATGCCCTTTGAGCTCCTTGCTAAATGCCAAGCATGCCTAATGCTAACATACATCCTAAATATTCATGAAAAACATGTGAGAAATATAAATGAACTCCATTCAATAGAACAGAGTATGTAAGGAAATGATTTGGAAATTACATACATCAGATCTAAAATGAGAAAGGACAGTTACTTGGAAATGAATCTGCATTGCCCTGAAGAAGAGATGAGAGCATCGAATGGACCTGGCATTCCTCAAATACACATTTGCTTATTTAACTTCAAGGAGGAATCAATTCTGTTTCAAATGAAGAAAGAGTTTGTGCTCAGAATGGTAAATGGGCTTATAAAGCTAATTCTGTGAGAAACCAGGGATATTGTAATTTGTGGAGAAGATGCCATTCAAATAAAGATCGTAAGCTCTAAGAAGGACATGTGGATACCTATTCAGGACTGTCCCTGCGACAGTTCAGCATCTGCAAATATTTCTAGTAGAAGTATTTGAATCACTTTCAAATGATCCCTGGGGCGAAAAGTAAAGGCATCCCAGAATGTCTTCTAAGGTGAATAAGTAAATATCCAGTATTCTTGTTAAAGATGATCAAGACCTTTTCTTTGTAACTTCAATCCCTTAAAGAGTAAATGGACAGAAAGGTCATATTCCGTGAATGCAAGAAATGGTGACCATTCCCAACCACTAACTGCACCAAAGTCCCTCCATGGAGAGGAAGATACTGACAGCTCACCCTCCGCCAGATTAAACGGTCAAATCTGAAAAGGCATATCCAATAATTAGGAAGAAATGCAGACAGGCACATGTAAATCCTTTATCTTCACAAATCTTGTTTATAAAGACTATATTGCTTGCTCCCAAATCCTCTTTTCAAGTTTGACCTCTGACTGTAAATGTGCCTCTTTCTCCTCTCAAGGGACAGGTGCTTCGGGCTGGCTCAGGATACCATCATGATGACAGGGGTTGAAATGAGAAAAGCATTTGAACTTGTGCTTATGCTGTCCCTTCCCGGTTGCTTTTTCTATGACTTTGATTCCTAACTCTGTGACACTGTTCAACAATGTCAAGAATGTATTATGACCATATATACAGAGAAGCCAGGGGACAAGGACTTTGCTGTCATCTCTACTGTCTCCCTGAACTCTTGAATCTGAGAGAAGACCTGTGGAGTGGAGAATAACAGACTGGACAAGAGAGAGTTTAAAGTAACAAAGTTCATCAAAGCTACAGATAGATCCCTTGCGTTTCAATCGTTGTCCGTTTCCAATGGTCTATTCTCAGATAAGAGAAATCAGAAAACAGCCAACAAGACCGGCGATGTGGAATGAAAAACATCAGCAAAAAGAAAATACGGTAAACTTCACAGAAGGAAATGGCAATTTCCGGTAATTCCTCACGGTCTACAAATAACTTGTACGATCTCTCTAAGGCAGTGAAGAGAAATGAAAGGTCTCAAAATATTACAAAGCAGGAATAAGGAAACTATGTTGGAAAAGCCAGTGGAAAGAAATGAAAGACAAATAAAAACTTAAAGGAATGGAAAAGCCATTTGTTGTAAAATAGCCTTAAATAGACTGAAATCTTGTCGGAAATACAGGGGACAGGTTTAGGGAAGTCGCTCAAAACAAAACAAAAAAGGGTAAACATGTCTACCACGAGTAAGCTGATTGCCATGTGAGAGAGAGCTAGGATAAAATGTTTACATTGTTGGTGTTCCGAGAGAGCAGAACAGAAGGAAGATTCATTTCAAAGCTGTGACAGAAGAGACATTTCTTGAGAGAAAGCAGTGCTGAAATCTAGTGTCTAAAAGTTGTTTTTAGGGAAAGCTGCTTGCTTGGCAAGGACTTGCCCAGCCCTGAACCTCTTATCAAAACCTGGCCTATTGGTGTTGCCAAATGGGAAAGATAAAGAGATAATCTTCGAGATGATCAGAAAAAGGAAACCCAAACGAACGCGGAGGAAAGACACTTTCAGTCTCTTAATACAGAGGCTCAGTGTCAAAATGTAATGGAGCAATGGCTAAAGTCAGAAAGAATGCGTTCTTCAAAATTGGCCTTGGACTAGAAGCACATGTGACAGCCGCCCTGACTCCGTGAAAGCCGTCAACTGCATGGTGAGACCATTCTGAAGCTGAGAAGTGCTGACTGGAAGGAAGGCTGGTGGGCTTGGAATCCCTTCCCAGATAGTTACAAGATAAAATTGTGGAGGGGGGTTTGAAAACTGAGTTGGATTGTTATGAAACTTGCCCTGCCCAGAGTGACCAGGGATCTAACAAAACTTGAAAATCAAGAGAGAAAGTGCTAGGAAGGTACTTGTAGAAAGTCCTTCATCTTTCATAGCCGGGAGTCCATGCATTACCCCTAAAGCCAAAAAATTAATAAGTAAATAAATATACGAAAAACAAAAAATCCTGTCTGATAAAAAATAGAACACCCCCAACTTTTTAAGACTCTTTAAAAATTTTTAATGTATTTATTTTTTGAGAGAGTGATAGCGACAGCATGAGTAGGGGAGGGTCAGAGAGAGAGGGAGACACAGAATCCGAAGCAACTCCAGGCTCCGAGCTGTCAGCACAGAGCCCAACGCGGGGCTCGAGCCCACGAACTGTGAGATCATGACCTCAGCTGAAGTTGGACGCTTAACCGACTGAGCCACCTAGGCGCCCCAAGACTCTTTTTTTTTTTTTTTTTAACTAGAGGACTTTTTATGAAAATCTATCTTCTTGAATATCCGTTATTTAAAAGTATTTTTTAATGTTTATTTATTTTTGAGAGAGAGAGAGAGCACCAGCAGGGGAGGGGCAGAGAGAGAGGGAGACAGAATCTGAAACAGGCTCTAGGCATCAGCAAGAGCCTGACACGGGGCTCGAACTTGGGAACCGTAGCATCATGCCCTGCATCTACGTCTGATTGATGCTCAACCAGCTGAGCCACCCAGGTACCCCGAATATCCATTATATTTTCAGTTTAATTCCATTCATTTTCTTTTGACATAAATCATATCTTTGAGAATATGATACACCTCATTTTTTAAAAACTGAATTCCATGCATTCAATTTTACATTTGCTTGTTTAAATGTTTGCAGAGATGCCCAGGATGATATTGACTAACCATTAACTGTGCTTAGTGACTTTTGAGGAATCTTCTTGATTCTGTATTATCTGAATTTATTATTTAACTGAAATATTTTAACTATTGGGGAAACAAAACCAGAAAATGCATTTGTGAGGGGGGGAAAAAGTAATAAATTATTGAAGACCAAATCTGTCCACACCTTCACAGTTTGGGTTACCTCTGCCTAAATATCTCCTTAACGAGAATTAGGAAGGTGAATATAGATTTGCTCGAGGTCTTTGCACACTTGTTCAGACCTTCCCAGACCCTCCTGTTTCTTCACTTTGACTGAAAGAAGCTGTTTGATTTTTTTTTTTTTTTTTTTCCTCCCCCTCTCTTCTCCATGCAGAATCAGGGACTATAAAGTCCTGTGTTAAGGACATGGAACTGAATCCTCTCGTCGCTTTATCCTAAAAGATAAGCTGCTATTAATTAAACAGCATGAATACATCCATGCATGTTGTCTTAGGTTCTCCGAGTTCCAAAGTCCCAAATACCGTGTATTCATCCAACAGAGGTAACGTTGGTTTTCAAAATCCTCAGGTTATGGTCTGCTGTATTGCTCAGTCACACTGAGGGCCACCTGTTCTTCTGTCTCTGTGGGATGGCTGCCATCACTGTGACAATGTCTGTCTGTATTAAGTAAAAACCAAAGCAGTCCATCTTAATTGTCTTGGCTGCATACGGAGAACTGTGGCCTAACTCCCAGAAAACAACAGCTTTTGAGATCATCTGGTTAATGAGAGTTGAATCTTAACCTCTGAGACCATCCTGATCAAGGATGTCACTGACAGATAATATGACTGAGCTGCTAGTGATTGCTACCGTGGCCATCGTACTGCAATACATAAATGCATCAAATTAACCTGTTAGACACCTTAAATCTGCATGTCAGATGCATTTCAATTTAAAAGGGGCAAGGGGAGGAATCCAAAGATCTAGGCAAGTAAGGGCAAACCCCTGCGTCCATGAAGTTTGGATTCTTGCCCAGAACCGCTCAACCAGAAGCCAGCTCTTTGTACCAGCCTTCCCCTTTGAGAATTAAGTTGTTCTCTATCCTGCTTTATTACACTATCCAGCTCTGGAGGTTGGCATAATGGCAAGAAAAGGGAATCCGTTCAAAACCAAGCAGATCTGAATAGGGATCCCCTTCTCTTTCCAAGTACGAATGTAGATTTGTAGGAATATTAAATTATATTTTTCTTACTGTTCCTTTTCTCCAATCCTTTCCTATCCCCACCCTGTTACAGGAAGAGAATATCATATATTTTAATGGGTGGATCTTTTTCTTTGGTTTACTTGGCTTCCATTTTTATTCATAGGGAAAATTCACCTGAAATTTATGTGTATTTATAAGTATTCAGTTCAGCTGTATGAGTGCTCATCAAGGTAAAATGAATGCCATATAAATTAATTAAATCCAAGCCAAAGCTGTGTGTTTTCCTTTGACATGGGCATTTTAAGGGGCTGTGATTGATACATCGTTAAAAGAATTAGGCTTGAGGTTAAATTAGTTATTGAACCGCCTCCACGCTGATGCTCTCCGTTGCGCATGAGATTGGGCTGTCACACCAGTGCTGTTCAACGTGGAGCAGTTAGAGAATTGTACTCCTGGAAAGGAACAATGTTGCAGATAAAATGTGCATTTTTGTCAAATAGAAATTCTCCCCACAGAAGGAATTGCCTGAGTAGCTTTCATAAATGTATGGCCCTGATAATTGCACATCCAAGACATAAAATCTTGAGTTTTGCCTTTTGCTTGCTCAGCTCTGTGTCTTGAAGCCATCTTGGACTGATGTCAATGGAGGTTCAAAGAACACCCTGTGACTAGGAAATCTTATTTTAATGAGTGCTCGGCACCTTTTGAAGAAGCTGATCTTGAAATGCGATTTCATTCCGGGACACTACTACAGCTTAGATTTAACTACTTATTAATAAATGTCGCTACAAACGAGAATCGTACAAGTGAAGTCTGCTGACTGAGAAGACACTAGAGGATCAAACCCCGCTTTCCCTCCTTACTTTATGAACTAGTGGTGTCTCTGTAAACATTCCATTGGTTGGTTTTATCTTTTGTATATGTAGATAAATGCATCATGCACTTGGATTATTAAACATGGTTTATGACAAAGCAAAGATTTCAATGTGTGCCCACTTTAGATTGCAGGCATCACTCTAGATGATGAGCAAATCTATAGGGTCGCTGCATCCATGCGTTTTATATTCTGGTCTGAGTGTATGGGAACAACATTCTAGCATAGATGAGCAAACAATCGATGCCCAAGGCTATTTTAGGTATGCTAAACGCAGTTAAAGAAAATTGAACTGGATGAGGGAAGCTAAGCTGGTTGTGGGGCTTCGTGAAGATCAACAGCTCATTGAGGGTTGTACCTGACAGACACCCTGTGCTAAGCAAGAGGCACAATGGGACCGTGTGAGAGCCATGACCTCCAGCTAGTGGACAGAGCAATGGGGAGACCTATCTATCTTCCACTTTCAACCAAGGAGGTTTGGGTAAAACTAGCCCTTATGACCGATCCCAGGAATGGATCCTCATTGGCTTAAATTGGGGAGTACTACCTTTGTGCTCAAAACTGAGTTAAGAAAGGAATACAATCATATCATAGTCTGTAGGACAACAGGAAATAGGAAATAGGATTTTCTGGAGGCTTCTCTCTTTCTTGTCCTTGATAACCTGCTGTGAATATGTAAGGCTGGAAACGGTGACATTTCTACCTGGCTAATGTACAAACAGTGTAAAGACAAAAAGGCTTCCTGGATGTTTGAAGACTTTATTTGGTGCATTCTCAGAAGCTAGTCCCATATTTTGATGCTAAATAAATTGCCTGTATTTAGAGCAGTCTGAGGGAGGTTTTTTGCTACTTGAATAGATTCCTGATTAATGTGGTACCCTTTCTTTTGTCTCTCATTGCCCTCCTTTCCCGGATTTTAACCACAGTCTCCTAATTGACTCGACAGCTGTCCTTCTCCTGAATCCATTTTCCTAACCATAGCCCAATGGGTAGCTTTAAGTCCTAAATACAATGACGGTACCTCTTTGCTTAAACCTTCTTAATGGCTCACCCATTTTGTGCCTTCCACAAAATTTCCAAATATCTTAACCTGTATGTGTCATCACACTTCTGCCTTTTAATTGTCCTATTACATCAGGTAACTTTCTCTGTCATCATCTATTAAATAGGAAGATTAGTGGGTCGTATCGCCTAAGCATTGACATGAATTGAAATTTGTACAGTGCTTCGAGCCAGGTGGCAAAGGCAGTAGTGCCCACTAACTGTGGGTTCCCCACATTTCTCAGCCCCCCTTTGATTTGCGAGTGGTCTTGGAACTAGTTCTCTCTCCTGACCTGGAGGAGAAGGTGACCTGTGTTCCCGCTAGAGCAAGGCACTTGAGGGCAGAAGTGACTTTCTACTCTCTCTCTCCTTCCACTACATTGACCCCAGCCGCTGCATGTTCTTGACGGTTTCCCTATATGATGGCACTACCAACATCGAGTCACTACCGTAGAGCTTTGATCTGTAGTGCATTTCTAGAGCAGAAAAAAACCCTTAATAGAGACGTTTGGGTGGCTCAGGAGGTTGAGTGTCCAACTTCAGCTCCGGTCATGATCTCACAGTTTGTGAGTTCACGCCCTGCACTGGGCTCTCTGCTGACAGTACACAGCCCACTTCAGATCCTCTGTACCCTTCTCTTTCCTTCTGCCCCTCCCCCGCTCATTCACACACTCTCTCTCTCAAAAATAAGTAATCATTAAAAAAAAAAAAAAGAACCCTTATATACATAAGAACCCATATATGCACGAGATGTAAGGACTTGCTTGTTATTGCATTACTACCCATCCTAGCCTGACTCAAACGAAAAATTCCTGGCATATTGGAAGCCCTTATCTCATTGTTAGTCATCATAGCTGGCCCTTCCTGGCTTTCCTCTTACAGAAACCAGCCTCAGGGAAGCCTGAAGCCTGAATCTGCCAAGAGACACTGGCCTGGACGGTGACTTTGGTGTGCAGCCTTAGGGGACACGTCAGGAATCTTCACTCCTGCCCCATACCACTTGCGTCCACCTTACATTCAACCTGATGAGAGAGCTCCAGGCAGAGTCCACACTCAGCCTGAGTGAGTGTTCCAGTCTTGCAGGAAGTCTTTGAGGCCAAGGTCGTGTTACTTCCCTTGAAAAGATCCCATGTGGTGATGATTTTAGCTCTGTGCGGTTGTCTCTGAGCAGATCTATTTCCATACACTTTGTCACAAGTTTAAGTTGAAGATCTCAGGCACGTCTGTTGGTGTTGGGAGAGAGGAAAGACTTTTTCTCTATCCTCCTAAGTTCCATAGCTGGGTCTTTGGGGAGAAAAAAACCTAGCAGGCAGGTTAAGAGGAGAAACGGTACACGTATGTATTAATGTTTAACATTATGTGCACTGGGACATCTCCAGGGAAAAGGTGAATAGTCTAAAAAAGCAGTGAGATTTGAGAGCTTATGCATCATCTTCATAAAGGAAGGGGAAAGCATGTGGCCCTTTAGGGGAGACTAAGTGATTTTAGGAAAGATAACTGGGTCCTTAGAAGAACAGATGGAGCTGTGACGGTTTGTGACAGAGTCTGGGTGCGGGATTGATCTCTAGTCTTGTCTCCTGTGACAAGACTCAGTCCTTCCCAGGGAGAGGGCCGTGACGGTGGTCGAGTTCCTTCTGGAGGCTCTGTGTGAGGAAGAAGAGGGAAATTCAGAGAAAGCCTCTCCCTGCATCTGCCGTGTTTCAAGTGCCTGCAGTTCAGAATCAGCATCCAGACGCAGTTCATTTTTGGGTGGCGTGTCTGCAGCTCCTTCTGTGTCAATCCATCCATCCCTGTGCTTGGGTGATACTGAGATCCCCATTCTACCCCCCCCCCCTTCCTCCTCCTTTCCTCTACACCATGTTTGCAGATAGAGTGAATTCTGGTTATCAGCGTGCTATATTGATAACTGCTTCTCAAGAGTTCACTCCTGCTGTTGCCTCGGACAGGGGCGTGTCGGCCAACACCAGACCTCTTATTTCCCAGCTTCTTCCTGATGGTCCCGTCCACCCTGCAGTCACGCCTTAGATATCCCTTTGTTGCCTGCAATGAATGCAGGCGTTCCTTCTGTGTGCATTGACAGGAAGCTTCCTGCACTTACCTGTTGTACCATCATCCATTTTCTTGGAGCTGCTAGATCACCTCCCTCTGCAGCCTGTAGACCCCCCAGAACCCCTTCAAGGACTGAGTCATGATCGTTATTTGGGTGCCTGGTTTTCCGTAAACATTTGATGAATAGATGAGTCCATGACGACTTACCGTGCGTCACCTTGAAGAAACACAAATACTTATTTCGCCAAAGGAACTCCCATTCCAGTATTTTTTTTTCTTGTTTCCTACACTCTATTGACTTGTAGAAAACAGCCTAAGAAAACAGGAAAAGGTAAAAGAAATATTGGAACGTAGCGGTCTTTTGTTTCCCTTTAATTACAGTATCTATAACAACTAAAGACCGTATAAAGGTCCGAAGAATAGAAAAACAATTAGCAAATTCATTAGCTGTTTGCTTATGCTTTCAGTCTTAAGGATAATGAGTTGTCTCGTACTTCTGCTTGGATTAATGTCTCAGGCATGGAAGCAGCCTATATTTCATGAGTGTTTTTGCAACACAGAACAGCGTGGCAAGCCTTGAGAATGAATTGTGAATGACACTGCGCACGCACCAAGCAGAGCCTTAATGCTGCAGCTAAATTTGAGTTTGGGGGTAGAAATAGAAATGCATGGATTTGCTAGTGTTTGAATTTCTGCCGATTTCATCTGAAGTGTCACATTTCATCGAGGGAGGGAGAGATCTTACATAATGAGAGCAGAAACTCATGTAGACATTTTCAATTATTGATGTGGCCTGATAATGTTTGAGAAACTTCGTGATAATTACTGGCTGATCCAAATTTCTATTTGAGGATCCACTGAGGCAAATTATTAATTCATTAAGCAGCTATTTGTCTTTGCCTGTATTGCATGCGAGTGTCTGTTCTGGGAGCTTTGGAGTAGAAAACTAGAAGAGGGTTGTATAATTCGTGTCCAAAGGCAAACACACAAATAAATACAACTCCGGTTAAAGTATGAAGCACTGATTCATGAGAAATAGTAAAATACTGGATTTTAGAGAAAAAAAGCTTTCCTGCAGATGGGAAAACAAGGGGCATCTTTGTAAAGGAAGTGGCATTTGACCTGATCTCTAGAAAATGGGGATATTTGGATACGGAAATATTTATGTTTTGAGGGGAGCAGGAATCAGTCTGATAGATTCTGAAGCCGAAGTTATTTCTAAAGGAGCCTCTGGAAAAGAGAGAGAATGGGGACTTGCCCTAGTGACCAAATTGCTTTAAATCCCACATCATCTATTTGAGCAGATGGTATCAATCTCAACGCCAGGACTTGGTTCCCTCGGGAAGTAGCTGTTTCTCTCCATAATGACTGTCCTCTGAGTTTGAATTCATTTGTACTTTGTCTCAGCACCTTAAGACTTTCCTTCAAATAAAATCATTTAGCAATTGCAGGTGTCTGTGATCCTGACAATCCTTGATACACTTCCCAGAGCATCCGTCTTAACAGCAAAGCAGGACTTTGATACTGGAACAATTTTAAGAAATAAGCCTTTGGGATCCTCGAATGCTAAGCAGCTTCATTCCAGGAAAATTTAGTACTGGTGACGGTGCTGTCCATTCCCGTAAACTCTATGATGAAACTGTCGTCGTTTCCATGTAAACTTGGGTCACGTGTTTACAACGTGGGCGTTAACATGCCATTGGGATTGAGGAGGGATCGGAATGCCCAGTTGCCAAGCCTACGTAATCTGGATGTGACTACAAACAAAGCAAGTTGAATGTTCGTCTCCGCCTGAATTGTGCATAAGGACAGTGCTTCGTGGCAAGTGGCATCTTTGCATTTGTCCATTAGGGGCTCTTTTAAAACTGCCATGTTAGAGAGATCTCACTTGAAGACATGGTATTATAGTAACAGCTGATTGTGTAATGAGCTGTGCTAACTGTTCCGGAAAGGACGGAATGGACACAGTGATCCGCATCCTGAATCTCGTGGAACGTGGTGTATTTATATCACCACTATCCAGTGCAATCCACTGCATCTTGTTTCATAGGAGAGCAGTTCTTTTATTATTTTTTTTTAATATTTATTTTCAGGGCTGTGCAAGTGGGGGAGGGGCAGAGAGAGGGACAGAGGATCCAAGTGGACTCTATGCTGACAGCAGCGAGGCTGATGTGGGCTCAAACTGATGAACCACGAGATCATTACCTGAGACAACGTCTGACATTCAACGACTGAGCCACCCAGGGGCCCCCAGAGGAGAGCAGTTCCGACATACAGTGTGAAGTAACACCAGTATGACGGTGCTCATAACGATGTTCCAATAGCGTTTGAGGCAAACATACAGTGTGAAGTAACACCAGCATGATGGTGCTCATAACGACATTCCAATAGCGTTTGAGGCAAAGGACAATAGAGAAAATACAAGTTTTCATTAGAGCAAAAAGTAGTGTCTCCAGCACAGGCTGACCGAGCACCAACTTCTCCAATTAACATTGATTTCTCCTCTCACTTCATGGACTTGAGTCTAACTGCTTGGGGCCAGGGAATGGGATCCCTGTGATTTTAATAAAACAAAATGACTCCTCTTGGTGATGACCAACACAATGTATTATCACCACCACCACCACAGTGTCTTAGACTGTGCTGACTTTCAAAGGCAAACTAATCTTCCCTTTCCTGGTTAGTTATGACTTCCTGACCCCAGGATGGCCAGTGGACGTCTAAGAACAACAGATGCCCATTTTAATGATCTGTCCATTAAATGACTTGTTTTTCCTCTAGCTTCATTTAAGAAAAGCCAAGGAAAGAGAAAGAATGCATGGAAATAGACAATTAGGTAGAAAACCTTGTTTAGCTGTATGACTCTGTCTATTAAATTCACAGAGATCAGAAGACATTTTTTTTTTACTTAGGTTTCAGGAAAATATTCAAAAGTGATGATTTGTTTGGTATCGTATTCTTTGCATTTAAGGAAATGCAACATGGTTTTCCAAAGACAGTAATTTTTCTCCTGGTCTATTTGAATTAGGAACAAGTCAAGTATTTTTACTTATTTTTAAATTAAAAAAAATTTTTTTTAACATTTATTTATATTTGAGAGACAGAGAGAGTGCCAGCCAGGGAGGGGCAGAGAGAAAGGGAGACACAGAATCCCAAGCAGGCTCCAGGCTCTGAGCTGTCACCACAGAGCCCGACATGGGGCTCGAACCCATGAACTGTGAGATCATGACATGAGGTGAAGCCTGATGCTTAACCAACTGAGCCATCCGGGCACCCTGAGTCAAGTGGTTTTTGTTGTCTAATGCCAGATACTTGATTTAATATTTTTCACCTTTCATCTTCTATAAAATGGTGCACAAGAAATGTCTCCTATTTACTTAATGAGATTTTTGTGCAAAATTAAATTACAGAAGTATAAAATTGTGTCTCCGCTAATTCATGTAGAAATTTTATACACAAAATTTCAATCACTTTGCAACCTACTGCCTAGGACTTTTTAAGCAGAGAATCAATCAATGGCATTTGTTAATCGTTAATGATTTGCAGAATGTGACAGTTCTGATTACAAACATGCAGATGAAAATGATCCCTAGAAGGCATGCAGTTCTAAGGTATACGTATGGCAGATCATATGAAGAAGGATGCTTTCTTTTTTTAATTTAATTAATTTATTTATTTTTAAATAGTTTATTGTCAGGTTGGTTTCTGTATAACACCCGGTGCTCATCCCCACAAGTGCCCTCCTCCATGCCCATCACCCCCCTTCCCCCCTCCCACCCCCATCAGCCCTCTGTTCTCGGCATTCAAGAGTCTCTCATGGTTTGCCTCCCTCCCTTCTCCCCCACTATTTTCCCCCTTTTTCTCCCCCATGGTCCTCCATTAAGTTCCTCCTAATCCTCCTATACATGCAGACGTATGGTATCTGTCTGAAGAAGGATGCTTTCAAGAAGGTAAAAGAATGCTATTTAAAGTGGTGTTGGTCAATAGCATAAACCAGGAAGTGTGGTTTTATCCAAATTTCATTTTCGCCTGAGGAAACTCTCATCTAGATAAGTGAGAAACAGGACATTCAAAAGCTATCCCCAAGAATAAATGGTTAGGAGCAACCTTTGGAACTCCAGTATATGTGCTTCAGGGTTAACTGAAGCATGTCCTACGCTACTTTGAACATGTGATATGGTTCAGTGAGATGTAGAATATGACTTCTTTCAGCTCCAGTGAATTTTTCTCTCTCTTCCTGTGATGTTTTAGAAATAGAAGTGCCTGATTACCTTGATAATCGTGACTAGGAATGCATTGCGTTGAATTAGCAGTCAAAAACATGCTCTATCCCTTCAAAAAAAGTACCATGCCCATATAGTTTTACTGGTTGAATTTCAGTAAGGTAATTGAATTTAAGTAAGATAACTAGATAAGTAAGATAATACTCTTACTTTTTGTGAACTCTTTGAAAAATATGACAGAGATGGAAACTTCCCATCTCACTTTATTATCCTGGTAGGGTTTTTGTACAAAATTAATCTATGTATATTTTGTGTGTCTGAAATATTTTTTTTTAATTTTAATGTTTATTTTTGTGAGACAGATACAGAGCATAAGCAGGGGAGGGGCAGAGAGAGAGGGAGACACAGAATCTTTTTTTAAAAATGTGTTTGTTTATTTCTGAGAGAGAGAGAGAGAGAGAGAGAGCATGAGCGGGGAGGGTCAGAGAGAGAGAGGGAGACACAGAATCCGAAGACAGGCTCCAGGCTCTGAGTTAGCTGTCAGCACAGAGCCAGATGTGGGCCTTGAACCCGCGAACCGTGAGGTCATGACCTGAGCCGAAGTCGGATGCCCAACCAACTGAGCCACCCAGGCGCCCCTGAAATATTTTTTCATATTTCAAATGTGCATATTGCAAAATGCTCCAGTGCAACCATAAAAGAATATAGATTCATACTATCTGTTCCTGGGGCAACAGGGTGGTTTAGTTCGTTGAGCATTGGGCTCTTGATTTTGGCTCAGGTCATGATCTTGCTTGTGAGATCGATCCCTGCACTGGGCTCTGCATGGACAGCATGGAGCCAGTTTGGGACTCTCTCTGTCCCTCCCCCTCTCATAGTCTCGCTATCTCTCTCTTTCAAAATAAATAAACATTAAAAAATACGATCTGTTCCAGTCTTCAGGAAGAACCTTTATAGCCATACAACCTTAGCATGTACCCACAATTAAAAGGATTTATAGGTGTCACTATAAGAAATTTATCCCAAGTAACTCTGAACACACTTGGGAGGACGCACTTCATCAGGCAGGTCTCATGGGGGAGTCACGCAGCTATCTGGGAAATGGCGTACTGGACACAAGGCTCCTGAGCACAAATGCATGGTGGGAGTATGTAGTTGATGTGTTGGCAGAACAGCATGGGAGATATTGTGGCTAGAACAGAATGCACAAAATGAGCAAGCGGCTAGAGATTCGGCCAGAGTTGTGTCAGGATCCCATGAGAAGTAGGGCTTTCCAGGCCACAGCAATTCAAGGAACTTGAGAAGTGACACAATCTGGATCTACGTTTTATTTTTACATTTTTATTTTAGAGAGAGAGAGCTTGGAGAGGGACAGAGAGAGAGAATCCCAGGCAGGCTCCACGCTCAGCATGGAGTCTGACGTGGGGTTTGTGGGATCATGACCTAAGCCAAAATTAAGAGTTGGACACATAGGAGACTGAGACACCCAGGCACCCCTGCATCTACATTTTAAAAGAATTCACCTGGCAACTCAGTTGAAAACAGGCTGTATTGGGGCTGGATGGCTCAGTTGGTTAAGTGTCCAACGTTGGCTCAGGTCATGATCTGTGGACTGTGAGTTTGAGCCCTGCATCAGCCTGGAGCCTGCTGCAGATTCTGTTTCCCTCTGTCTCTGCCCCTCCCCTGCTCACACACTGTCTCCCTCTCTCCAAAAATGAATAAATGTTAAAAACATTTTTTAAAAAGAACATAGACTGTAGGGTGACAGGTCACATGGGGATGCATGTTCGACAGGTGACTACAGTTACCTGCGGAAGATACATTGGAGGTTAGGACCAGGTGTGGGTGGAGAAGGTGGTGAGAACAGGTCAGATTCTAGACATGTTTTGATCTTGGTTGAAGAGTGCATGATGAATAGAGATAAGAATGATTCTTACATTAACTATAGCTTGAGAGTAGATAGAACATATAGCTTTTTCAGGATATTTTGAATTCTATTTCAAAGGTCTAACAAATAACCTTCTCCCTTCTCTCTTGCTCATAACCCTTACTGAGAACCTCAGGGAGTTGCTTGTAACTCTTACTGAGAACTTCAAGGAGTAGCTCATTTTCTCCAACACCCTGAATTTTTCCGTCTTGCTGCCCTAAGCCTTGATAGGCATAGAATCTGAGTCCCACGAAATAATTGGTTGAGACTGAACTAGTGTTTCAAAACTGCGTATTAATGCTAACCAACTTCCCAGACCAGGGTTGAGTTCTCATATTCTCCTACCTTTATAATTGCCTTGGCACACCCAACATTTTAGATGTGTGAATTGTGACCCACCACTTCTTTGGACATCATTCTTTGTTTTTTTTTTTTTTGTTTTTTTTTTTTTGTTTGTTTTTTAATTTTTTAATGTTTTATTTATTTTTGAGAGAGAGAGAGAGAGAGAGAGAGAGCGCCAGCATGAGCAGGGGAGGATCAGAGAGAGAGGGAGACACAGAATCTGAAGCAGGCTCCAGGCTCTGAGCCATCAGCACAGAGCCCGACACAGGGCTCCAACCCACGAACTGTGAGATCATGACCCAAGCCAAAGTCAGACGCTTAACCGACTGAGCCACCCAGGTGCCCCTGGACATCATTCTTTGAATAGACTATTTTGGATGGCAAAATATAAATTCAGAAATTATTCACACAGGCTTTCAAAAGAATAATATATATTGGTGTTTGTAACTTGCATTCAGGCACAGAGAAGTTTTCAGGGCTGGCCTAACCAGAAACTCCTGTTCCATTTTTGTTGAGATTTCTTTGGCTTTCTGTGAGGGTTTCCTTGAGGCAGCTCCCCTTTATAGTGCTGGAAGGGCTATAGCACTCCATCCATCACACCACACACCACTGTGTGATAGGAGAGAGCATGATGTCCTGCCTAAGCATGATCAGCTAGCATCCCAGAATTAGCTCTGATTGGACCATTTGTGTCACATGCCCACCATGTGCTGATTACCAGCAGCAGGATTATATTTGTGGTCCGTTGGGATGTATGAGCTCTGTGGAAGAGGTAGATACTGAAATAAAATTGTGGGTGCCCCTTAACAAGGGGCATTACATGGATATGTGTGGACAACCTACATACCCTCTACAGTCATTTTGTCAATACTCATTTGTCATACACACATGCTATCTGGCTGCTTTGCTTTTTAAAAAGTCACAAGTACATATAACTGTTTATTTACCAATGTGCTTTAGCTGTGTGGTAGGCAGCATCTCCTCAAATGATCCCTGCCTCATGCTCTTCATACCTTCATGTTGTCTACTCCCTTCACTGTGGGTTGAATCAAGCAATTTTTTCTAATCAATAGAATACAGCAAAATAATGGGATGTCCCTTCCGAGATGAGATTCCATGTTGGTCTTCATCTGTCCTTTGCTTGCTCAGAGGAAGCTAGCTGCAATCTTTGGAGCTGTCCTGGGGAGAAGATGACAAGTAAAGAAATGGCATCTCTGGCCAACAGCCAGTGAGGACCTAATGCCTGCTGAGAAGTGGGTACTTCCACGGTCAAACCTTCAGATAAGACTCCGGCCTCAGCTGACATTTAATTGTAACCTTGTAAGAACTCCTAAGCCAGGGGACCTCATTAAGCTCCTTCTAGATTCCTAACCTACAGAATGTATAAGCTACATTATGGCTTATTTTAAGTTGCTAAATTTTGGATCAGTTTTTATGCACCATTAGACAAGTAATACAATGTCTCAAAATTGTAAACCAATGAGATTTTCAACAGCAAGGGCTAGGCCAACCAAATGATAGTATTCCATGTTGAAGAAGTAGAGTCAGACCACTTGAGTGAGAATAGCACTTGCTTTGTTACTGCTTCGACTACTGTGACCAGGAAACGTAAACCTCTCTCTGATCCTCCATTCTCTGTAGATAATAGCAAGCATTTCACAAGGTTCTCAGGAACGTTAAGGGACATTATCAATCACTGAACAAAGTGCTTGGCAGAAAGGAAACCATCAGGAGAAGAAACAGATTTTTTTTTCTTCAGTGACTGCGCACCTGCTATGAAGCATGAACCTGAGGAATATTTATTGTATGGGAAATGTTTACAACATATTAAGCACAAATTTACTAGAAAAATGTATGCTGATGCATAGACCTGAAGTCTAGGGGTTGTATGTTAAAATATAAATTGACTAAAATTGATGATTATGGCTAATTCCATGAATACACTAAAAACTAGCCAACCTATACTTTACGTGGGTGAATTGTATGGTATGTGAATTATGGCACAATAAAACTGTTAAAAATGTAAACAGTGTTTTTCTTTATGTTGTAGACTTTTGTTTGCCTCATTAAACATTTCAGTGTTCTCTACTGTGCCCATTTTTCAAAATAATCACAGTGTCTTATTAAAAATCTAGTAATGACTCCAGTTAAATACTTGCAGGAAACAACTATGTGAGAGCTGTGCTTGTCAATCTTTCATTTTTGGCATTCATCTCTATACATGTTTCATGTGGATTTATCATTCTCGTGACCTAAACAAAGAACTTTTTTTTTTTTTTTTTTGGCTTTACTTCGTTTCTATATTACACTTTATAAATAGGTATGCAAATCTGATGGTCATGGTGAATATTCTATCATTTGAGAGAACAAACCAAACATTGGAAATAGTTCCCTGATATGTTTTCTTTATAACTTTGCTTACAACCTAGCCTGAAATACTGAGACAGAATTGTTTAAAAAAAATGCATAGGCTATCGGGCCAGCTTTAGAGTGATAATTGATTGACCACTATCTGTCCAGCATTGTGCTAAGCATTCTGCATTGATTATTTCCTGGAATGCCCTGTCGGTCTTGTGAGGCGAGTCTAGGAGACGTTGCTGTTTGTAGATGGCTCCCAAGAATCCTCACCTCCTATTCATGGCTTTGTGTGATTCCTTCCCCTTGTGTGTGTGCAGGGGACCTAATGACTTTTTCTTTAATGTTTCTTTATTTTTGAGAGAGAGTGAGAGTGGAGGGAGGGCAGAGACAGGGGGAGACAGAATCTGAAGCAGCCCCTAGGCTCTAGCCCAGAGCCCAAGGTGGGGCTCGAACCCACGAACCATGAGATCATGACCTGAGCCGAAGTCAGACGCTTAACCGACTGAGCCCCCCAGGCACATAACCTAATGACCTCTTTCTAATGTATGAAATACTGCAAAGTAATGCGCTGTCACTTCTGTGATTAGGCCATGAAAATTTGTGATGTCCCTCTTGGTAGTACACTACTGCTACTGACTTCTTGACTTGAAAACTTTGATAATCCAGGTTGAAGTGTTTGGGAAGCCCAGGAAAGAAGGTGCTTGAGGGAAACCTCTGGCCATTACTCACAAAGGAACTGCGGCCTTCAGCCCAACAAAGTGTGAAGAATTGGATCCTGCCGTAACCACATTCGCTGGGAAGAAGATCGTTCCCCCATCGAGCCTTCAGATGATTATGGTCAGAAGACCCAGCTAGACTGTGCCGAGATTCCAGACCACAGAACCTGGGAAATAAAACATGTGAGTTGTTTGAAGCTGCTACATTTTGGGATACTTTGTCATGAAATAATGGATAAATAATATTCTATGACTGCATTTTCCAACAATCATAGAATTGTTGGTATAATACCCTACAACAAAAAAGTATCTGTTTTCAGATAAGGAAGTAATTCCTCACATTAGAAGGTATTCCAGCCAGGCCGAACGTAGATTGCAATATATTTTAACATTTTGGTAAATTTATCATTGATAGTTTATAAATGTGTGGTTGATAGCAACTGAGTTTTGGGTTCCCTCATGCCCTTGTGAAAGAAAACTTTCTTTTCTTTTTTTAAATTATATTTTAATGTGTATTTTTGAGAGAGAGAGAGAGAGAGAGACAGTGTGAGCAGGGGAGAGACAGAGAGAGAGGGAGGGAGACACAGAATTGGAAGTAGCTCCAGGCTCTGAGCTGTCAGCAAAGAGCCTGATGCGGGGCTCGAACTCACAAGCCGTGAGATCCTGACCTGAGCCAAAGTTGAATACTTAACTGACTGAGCCACCCAGGCGCCCCAGGACACCTCCATTTCTTACCAACACTCCTTCTGGCAATGCCTGTCTCAGCTTTCGAGTCACAAGCCATGTTTTTCCCTGCTTGTTCCATTGTACACTTCCCTTAATGCTATTTAATAACAAGTATATTGTGTCATTGGTGTACAAAGGGAGGCGTATTTGCATGATCTGTCATTTCAAAACTCTTGAATAGTAAGACTGAAGATGTTCCCAGTACAAAGTAAAAACATCAAGTAATGTTTGAAAAATTTCTTAAGATATTTTCACCATATTTCCTCATAGTCTTCCTCAAAAACTCTCTCCATACTAAAATTTGAGATATCTTTGAAACTCTAAACTTTAAGGAACATCATTTCAAAAGTGCAAGTTTAGCTGATCTGATCCTCATTTTCAAGGCAATTTGATTCCCAAATCCCATTCAGGATGGTACCTCTGTATTTTTCTGTTTTCAAAGAGACGGTTTACAGACAAGTGCATTCTTTAGATATATTTAAGTGAAGTTAATAAAAAGTATTATCTATGTCTGACTTCTTAAGGCACATAGTTTTAAATTTTTATTTATTTTTTGAAAGAGCATGAGCAGGGGCGGGTCAGAGAGAAGGAGACAGAGGATCTGAAGCGGGCTCTCTGCTTCAGCTTCTGGTTGGGGCTTGAACTCACCAACCAGGAGACCATGACCTGAGCCCAAGTTGGACCCTTAAGTGACTGAGCCACCCAGGTGCCCCAAGGCACATAACTTTTAAGGAATAGCTTAAAAAAAAATGAATACAGTGTACATTCTATAGAATTAGTTCAAAGAGGTGATAGTTTACATTGACCTAGCATAATAAAAACTTTTATCAGAATGCCCTCACTGAAAAAAATGAAAATTATTATAGGGTATTATACCATTTTTAGTAGTCATACTAATATCCTTTGCCTATGGGAGAAAAGTTAGGTTGTTTAATGTGAACCATATAGTAAATGATGACTAGTTAAGAGATGACTTAAAGTGAAATGAAAAACTGAACATAATATGATTTTCTCTTACTCATAATTCCACATTGAAGATCTAGTCTAACACATGGGTGTCAAGTTGCTATGGTCATACACCAATTTTTGTGATAAAAATAAAACCAACACCAGTGCTTCATAATGTTTGAAGAATGTTTTGAATATTATTTAATTTTCACTGTTTTAAAACAGTGAAGTTACTAACTAAAGATGGTAAATTAAGGAGGGATTAATAGACGTCGAAGGGGGCTTTATTTGGATTCATGAAGGTGGAGAAAAATCTCATTTTCTGGAAATTATACCCTATCTGAAGCTTGAATGAGTTGATCTATAATATTTTATTAAAATACATACCCTAAACCTTGCAGTGGTAAATTTAAAAAAAAAACCAGTAGAACTAGAATATTTTAAATACAAATGAAGAGAGTGAACTCAAAATTTTCACAATCCATTTGACATCTTTACTGAATTATTTAGATATATACACTGGGTGGCAGAAAGCTGTGCCTATAAGGTGTATACAATTCTTTTTCCCAGAAATAATGTTAACTATCCTTGTTGACAAAGTATTGTTTGTTTGTTGATCTGAGTATTGGAGGCTCATGGCGTGACGGACACTTATATGTGGAAAGGCAGGCAGAAAATTGTTGTAGAATACAGATGTCACATACCAAATCCAGGGGTACCTGCCTGGCCTAGTCAGTAGAGCATGTGACTGTTGATCTCAGGGTTCTAAGTTCAAGCCCTACATTGGGTGTAGAGGCTACTTACAAATCTTAAAAACATATCAACTCTAGTCTTTAGCTCTGTTGCTTGGGAAGATCATTTATGTTGTAAAACTCCATATAGTCGGCTCTAAAGAGAGAGGAAACCGGAGATGGAGATGCCCATGTTATGGATGTTAGGAATAAGTAAGGTAAAGCATTTAGTATACAACTGGCACATCAGTCCTCAGTGATAAAAACGTTTATTATCATCAGGGACTGTTGGTGAGAGTGGGCCAGTGGCCACATTGTTCTATGAAGTATGTGTGTCTGTAAGGGTTTCCTTCTGCCAGAGACAGAACGAATAAGCCAAGAAGACAAGCTGGGACCCATGGCTGTGGATGGAAGGTGCTACATTTGGAAATGCTCACGGGAGGTCTGACATACATCTGGAGAGAAAACCAGGGGATACTGGTGCTGTTTCCTCAAGACTGTGTGTGTGTGTGTGTGTGTGTGTGTGTGTGTGTGTGTGTGTGTGAGAGAGAGAGAGAGAGAGAGAGAGAGACATTAGGAAGCAGTGTGGTCAAGGTCAGTTTCCTGCAGACAGAGAAAATTGGAATAATTAGGGAATGCATAGAACCCAAGTGAGCAAACTAGTGTTGACACCCATGTATCCATTCTGGCCGACTAGCAATGATAGGAAGCACCTTCCGAGCTTACCGGCATGACTTGGTGTCTGATCGTATTCAGATGTGGAAGAATATTGGAAATGGTGTCAGATTTTTTTCAAGCAGCTCTATCAGAATACCATAGATTGGATGGTTTATATATTAAAAACAAAAACAAAAAACCCAGCACCTTTCTCAGTTCTGGGGCTAGAAGTCCAAGATCAAGGTGTGGCAGATTCAGTATCTGGTGAGGACCCACTTTCTGGTTCACAGGAGACCGGCTTGTTGCTGTGTCCTCAAATGGCGGAAGGGGTGAGGGAGTTCTCTGCGGTTTCTTTTAGTAGGTCCCTAATCCCATTTGGGGGGTGGTACACCCTCATAGCCTGATCACATTCTAAAGATCCCGCCTCCTAATACCATTCTATTGACAGTCTTCAATATACGAATTGGGGGACACACATTCCGTCCATCGCAGACCTGGACACTGGAGTCCACATTGCAGCGTAAGGAGAAAGCAGATAGGACCCCACGCACCAACGCAGTGGGGCCGTCAGTCAGCACCGATCAGCTGGGTTGGGTGCTGGGTCTTCTGTGGAAAGACAGGGATCTGATGGTGAGCAGATGCTCTAAAACCAGGCAGAGCTCCTCATTTATGGTGCAGACAGACAAAGCCCAACAAAGTCCATCAGCTTGAAGATGGAGTGTCCATCCCTAAAATAAAAAGATAGTATTATCTGAGTATTTATTCCCTTCGGAGACCCATCACAACAATGTAGAAGCCATAGAAGAACATGAACGACAATGCAGAAAACACTATGCTTTCAGCTTTTTCTCGAAAGGCACGTTTCTGTTGCTTTTAATTATGGCCAGTGTATTTCTTTTTTCCTTCCTCCTTTAAAAATTGTGGATGTACGAAAACGCCCCTAAGATATAATCAACAATATCAACAGGCCTTCATTAACGATGTAAATAATGTGTAATCATTGTTTGCTATCTGACAAAGGAATATAGGCAACATTGCTTGACTATATACAGGTCATTTGGGAAACAACTTGTCAAAGTATAAAATTGTAAGAAAAGATCTCACATCTTTTCATAGATCCAGCCTCATAAATATGATTCACAATGAAAAGTAACACGAGAAGGAACACAACATCTTCTCAGGTTTTTAATATTAAACTCAAAGGTGTGAATGGTGTTGCAAATGGTCTATAAGATCACTAAGAAACATACAGCAGAGAGTAAAGCCCCAGGAAAAATGTCCTATCAGGAATGAATACAGAAATAGACCCTGGTGTGCGCTATTTACAGAAAAAAATCCGTCAATCCAAAGCATGAATAACTAAACTTAGGACTCTTTATAGAATCTTTCGTACATATAAATATCCACCTGGCCTCTGTGTTTGCCAATAAAATTATAAATTATGATTCTTAGTTCTGCCTGGGACAATACGCATAGGACCCCCTCTTTTTGTGAGGTCACTTGGTTTTCTGTGACCACAGGGGACCATTCAATTGGCAGTGATCTCAGTGAGTCGGGAAAAGCTTCTCTCAGAAAACTACAACTTGATTCTCCCATCAGAGAAATGTTGAGAGTGTCTGAATTTTAGCAAGATGACTAGGTTTACTTAAAGGAGAAGTTGCCACTCGTATTCTCTGTACCCTTGCCAAAGTTTCAGGGACCACACAGAGGTCAGAGGAAACCGGCTCGTATGTTTATAATGCTTTGCAATTTCCCATGCAACAAAATTTACTTTTGGTCTCAAATACTGAGATGGTTAATTTTTTTTGTAAAAACAAAACAAAACAAAACAAAACAAAATGCAGGCTTTAACAAATGCTTTAACTTTCCTCCAAACCTGAAAGTGTTGTGGAAATTGTTAAGGCATTTTTAGTATTTATTATTATTATTTTTTTGACAGAGAGGAAGCATGAGTGGGGAAGGGGCAGAGAGTATCCCAAGCAGTCTTGCAAACTCTGAGATCACGACCTCAGCCAGAAGCAAGAGCCAGGTGCTCCGGTTCTCGCATTTGAAATGAACTGTGTATTCTCCACTTAAATAAGTTGGTAATGGTAATAATTGTCCATTTCTAGAGTACGATAAAGCCCCTTATTAATATGCATGCACATTTGTAGGGAGCCGAGGAGCTGCGGGAGGCCATGTGCTAGAAAAAGACAGTGAAGCGAAGTATCTTTTTAAACTGATTTACAACCTCTTATAGAGAGCAGACTCACAGAGAGGCATCACAGCAGATCAGAAAGTGCTGTGTGTCAGAGTGTGAAGTCCTGGGCTGTGCCGTGAGGGTGAATGACCATGTTTGAGTGAAGCAAGCAGAATTTTGAAGGGAGGCTTCAGCCCAAAAGTAGAACCCCCCCAACCTCAACATTTCATTCTATTTCTCTTGACCAGAGCAACTGTGGGCATTTTACTAGAATTTTAGCTGAAGGTGGTAACTGTCACATGCTCATGGGCTGAACTTTATACGGAATGGAAAACCCAATCTTGTGGTTCCCTTCTTACAAGCTCTTCTCCAGTATCTGCCTGCTTCTTGGTATTTTCCTCTAACTTCAGGTAGTGGATTGGTAGATAGTGTTTTGAGTTTATTCTTGGTATGTGGACATCTGTTGGTTCAGTGGGATCTTAACTGGCCACACTGAAGTAGAATTCTTGAGCTGTGTTTTTAAGGAGGTTGAGAGTTTCATGGAAGAAAAGCAGAAGGTGATGTATTACACAAAAGAGACCTATGCCTGCCACAGATTCTGAGGCAGAGTGTGTTCCCTGTGCCATGAAACAAATATGGTGGTCAGCTTTGGTTCAATGGAAGTGGGAAACTAGGTGTGAAGTTCGGATGTAGATTATGCTCTTATGAAATCGTACATGAGTTGTGGGCTTGGGTCTGGTCCTATGGATGTCACTGAGAGGTGCAAGGTAATACAAAGTGAAGATTCTTGCACAGCCACCTGTCATGGTCTGAGAGGATAAACCCCTGGATTGTACCAGAGTAGGAGGCTATGGGAATTCAGAAACACAAATATGATAGGACACTTTTTTTTTTTTTCACAAACATGAGATTGCATATCTAGATGCACTGGTAACACGCAGAAAAAGACCATCAAAGGATTAATGGATAAACGGAGTGTGGTACGTCTACACAGGGGAGTATTAGCTGGCAGTGCAAAGGAAAGACGTACTGAAGTCTTTCCTCAAACCTTATGCTAAGTGAAAAAGCAGTCACAAAGTGCCACATGTTATGTGAGTCCCATTACATGACGTGGGCAGAGGAGGCAAATGACTGCATCCCCATGATTTTCGCCCCACACAGGCATTTTGCCTCATAAAATCTTCCTGTAGTTACTTTTGTTTGGTTCTCCGAGGACATGGGGTCACACAAACATCCATTCAAGAGTCCCGAGTTGGCCTCCTGGCCACTTCGTACCAGACACTTCTTCCTCATGCCCTTGACCACACCTTCATCCTTCCTTCATGGATCTGCCTTACCTGGTAGAGTGCAAGATCCTTAATACCAGGACCCTTGGGCCAAAGCCTAGGACTCTCTATGGCACAATACTGATTCCTTGTAATTGTTGTATGAGTGAATACATTATGAATTTTGAATTTGTGTAATGTTTTATTTATTTCTGAGAGAGAGAGAGAGAGAGAAAGAGAGCGAGCATGAGCAGGGGAGGGTCAGAGAGAGAGAGAGAGAGAGAGAGAGAAAGAGGGAGACTCAGAATCTGAAACAGGCTCCAGGCTCTGAGCTGTCAGCACAGAGCCCGACGTGGGGCTTGAATCCACACTCCGTGAGATCATGATCTGAGTTGAAGTCGGACGCTTAACCGACTGAGCCACCCAGGTGTCCCGAATGATGAGTAAATATATTAAAATGACCCCGTCTGTCGAGCTTATATGAGTGTAACTTCCAACAGAGACTAATTAATTTCTTAGCAACTTGCCTTCCTACCCATAGCAAGCATTGTGATCACCCCATCGGCTGGGTTTCAAGATGCTTTCCTCTCCGCCGTCCGCGAAATTCTCCATGAATGGCGTCTGTAGATTCTGGGGTTGATTCTCAGCGCATGCTCTTTTGGGTTGTGTGGGTATTTAAACCACTAATGGCTTTTCTGAAAATGTGATTTGGGAGTGAAAACTGGTGTAGTGTACTACATCCGATTCATGACTGCAGGGTTGTCATGTAGGGAATAGTTTAATAAAATAAGCCATCCGTTTGGGGTGGGTGATATCTTTAGAAATGCCACAAATGTAGTAAAAGAGAAATTTAGGAACTCAACTGTTCTTGTGATTCTAGTCAGGGCTTTCCAAATTTTAGCATGCATATGGTCTCCTTGGAAATTTATGGTAGAAGAAATAATAGCTCAAATACTAGCCATAGATTTAATCATCGGTTACACGAGCACAGATTTTTTTGGGGGCGGGGGGAGTTCTTGACAAAACCTCTACCATAATGTAGCCTAGATAATCAAAGAGGAAACTGAAGATGGTGTTGTATCTGTTGACTACAGTAGATCATCTCCCTCTAGCTATTGTATTTCTGCTGTCTGGATTCAGGAGAACTTTGCCGTCAGATTATTATCCTACACAAGGACAGCAAAATATTTCTGTACTTTTATGAGATGAACTACACGTATCAATGCAGATAATGACTGATGTTTGGCTGGAAGTTCGCAGTGATTTTCATCGGGTGAAATATAGAGCATTTCAAATGGCATTACGCTCTCTGGTAAACGTACACACACGGGGTCTTTTAAGGAATGAATTTTGCCTCTGCTTATCTCAACCTGACCGACAAGGTCAGAGTAGTTTTAAAAATCATAACGAGAGAAATCTCAATCCAGAATTGTATTTGCAAAGTGTCAGATTATAGAAAATGGAGCCTACAGTGAGATTGTTTATCTCATTTTAAGGGCCAATGTTATTTGCTCTGTGAATACCTGTATTGCAAACAGACAATTTTTTCTGGGATGTGTTTATTAATATCTTTAATCTCTGGCATTCTCTTAGCTGAAAGATTCCAAAATTAACTTTTGTCATTTTCTCATGTGGAATGGACACTTAATGGCAACAAAAAGACACTTGTTTTCGGAAAGTTCACAGAAAGACAAATTCATATGATCACAGTTTTTCATCAGAGACCCGGGGGATAATGCCATCAGGTCAACTGTGTGTTTCCTATTAGACAACACACGTTTTTCCTCAGCCACGTTCCTTTCACGTGGCCTGACGACGTATCCTGAGAAACGTTATTATTGCTTATCAGATCAACATAGATACTAGATAACAATCAAGATCTTGTCCAAACAGGCCCAAATCTCACATATTTTTAAAGTTTACAAATTTGGTTTTGAAGATGACTCAGATGTGGGGCGCCTGAGTGGCTCAGTCGGTTGAACTTCACACTGTGTTAGGTCCCAGTGAATCCTGCAGCACGTGGCAAATATAGAGATTTGGTAGTTTCTAAAATTTCTTCTTTTAGTTTTTTCACCAAAAGCCTTCAGGCATTGCCTTTATCCATTGGGTTTTCCAGAAAAGCCCTCTCTTCCTTTAGAAAACGGGAGAGGTTTGTTTTCCAGCACAGAAATCCTGGGTACAGCTCTCAGGCACATCTGTGTGTCTGAGAAGCTGCATTTTTGCTGGGATGGGCACTTGCACCACACAGTATTTGAACCCTGGAGTCCTGTCTCAGATGCAGCAATGCAGGAAGGAAAACAAAGGAAGACGGAAAATTAGGGCCAGAGGAAATACCGGCTGGGGGAGAAAGCACACAAGGCTTCAATGAGAGAGAAATCATGATTATCACATACCAGAGGTAGGGATACCAGTCCTAAAAATAGAACACATATAATGTGTTTTATTTGAAGGGAGTATTTTTGCAGCAGAGTTAATAATTATGCGGTTTCCATAATTCACACCTAACCTTGCGATTTTTTAAAAAAATAAAATTTATACCTCCTGTTAAATGTGTAACAGTGCTACCTGGTCATCTATCACTGTACATGCCAAGTCATGTCTTCAAGTTAGTGGCACCGGGAAAAAAGAACACTGCCGATTAATTTTGTAAAATTACTCCATTGAGGATTTTTAATCTAGCAATACTTCTAATAACACTCAAATTAATATATTTTTGCCCTTATTACATTCTTCAGTGGATATCTACCCTAAAGATTGTTTACTTTAATTCTATGCTTAAAAAAAAATTCAGAGCAGTGGGGTCGAGGCTTGGTTGTTGTATTATCGTTGAACCTCTCTATACTGATGGATGATTACATAACGAGCTACAAGAATTAGTGACCTATCAGGGGCAAGATGTCCCTTCAAATTACAATATGCATATTTCGGCATAATCGCTGCCAGACCACCCAAGTGTACATCACCCAGTTCACACTGACAGCAAATGGTTGAAATGCAAGTATTATTTACAAGTATTTCACACTACAGAGTGTACCGAAACGAGGAGATGTTTTTGAACTGTATACCTGGGCATGTCCTTTTATCCACCGAGATGCGTATGGAAATAGTTAGGTTACCTATTCTGTGTCACACATAAGCCCTAACCAGGACAGCATAGAAATCAAAGGATATAGCCATTGTTGGTCCCGAAATCAGAATCGACCACAGGGACTTCCCTCTACCATGCATAAATGTGGACATTGATATTCAACCCGATCTCTGGCAAAGGATGAAATGTGGAAATCTCTCAGTGTGTGAGCTCGGCTTTGATTTTGAAGACAGGATGGGTGTTTGGCCAGGTCGATATTGTAACCACCACCACCATCATCATCATTTATGGAACCTTCTACTATATACAAACCATCTTCCTATATCCTCTCTGTTGATGTGAATGTCATCCTACTAATTTCTGTCTTCAAGGAGTTGTCAGTAGGGGCACCTGGGTGGCTCAGTTAGTTAAGTGTCTGACTTCAGCTCAGGTCATGATCTCATGGTTCATGAGTTCGAGCCCCGTGTTGGGCTCTGCGCTGACAACTCAGAGACTGGAGCCTGCTTCGGAATCTGTGTCTCCCTCTCTCTCTGCCCCTCCCCTGCGCACTTGCTGTCTCTCTCTCTCTTTTTCAAAAATAAACATTAAGAAATTTTTAAAAAGTTCCCAGTAAAATTGATGTGCACGTTGAGATCAACAAACAAGGAATGAACAGGAGTTAAGTGATTGAGTAACTACATTATATTAAGATTCAGGCTGGTGTAGACACAATGCTTTAGCACTGGAGAAATTCCTGAGAAATCATAAGTGAGCTTCTTGGAAAAGTAGGAATGCTGAAATGTGCTCGCTGATTCAGAAAACGTTATAGACCACTCGTCTTATTCCAGGTTGGGTGTTAGATGTGAGGGGATTATGAATTGGAAGCTATATCCCCAGTGGGATGATTCATTGTACGTGCCTGTTTGTCTATAATTAGCAAACTAATTTCACAACGGCTGCCTATGATTCTGTGCAGCCTGGCAGCTAAGTGAGAAGGTATTGTAATTTCCTTGTGGAGATAGATAAACGAGGGGTCAGGGAATGTTCTTGATATTTTAAGTAGTTTTCCCTGTCTCCTGACTCTTGGTCCTGTGTTCTTCAAAACCGCAAAATATCCTTTAGTAGACTTGATCGGGAGGTATGTTAAATTTCAGAGAAATGCCCAAGAGAGATGCTGGCCAATTCTAGACACTTTTTTTGTATGACTTTAATCCCTCTGATTTGTAAAGAAGAAAAAAAAAAATCAGATCTTTTGTACAAGAGCCCGGAATTAGAAGTTGGGATAAGAAGGATTTGTCAACTATAAATTCAATGAGCCCTTTAAAATTAAACTTTATATTCAATGAAATAGAAGTATAAAAATTTAATTGATATTGTAGTGACAGGATTATTATGTTCTCATTTAAAACACACAAACAAAATAATGAAAGGTAATCCTCAGAGAATGTAGTACCCTGGTTAAATTATATATTTTCTTCCTATTAGCTAAGATTTTGTCCTATAATTTCTCTCCCCTGAGCTTCATACGTTTTTCAAAGGGGCTGGTTTTGCCCATCTCTGTACAACTTGTAGTACTCTGTTTTCGAAAACGTTCTTAATGTTTGTTTAGTTTTGAGAGAGAGAGAAAGACAGAGTGTGAGTGGGGGAGGGGCAGAGAGAGAGACACACAAAATCTGAAGCAGGCTCCAGGCTCTGAGCTGTAAGCACAGAGCCCAATGTGGGGCTCAAAGTCACAAACAGTGGGATTATGACTGGAGCCAAAGTCAGACACTTAACCAGCCGAGCCACCCAGGTGCCCCACTATTCTGTTTTTGTACACAGGAGGTGCTTATTAAATGTTTGCAATAGCTGTTTTTACTAAGTGCCCGATATCTGTGAGTGGTCCCCCTCTTGGGCAAGGGATAGTCTTGTCAACGTGAATGTGAGGTTTGGAGCTCACATTCAGTACACACACCTGGGCAGGCAATCTGTCTCCTTGCCTGACACGCTTGGATTTAACTTTTGCGGATCTCAGTTTGCTTATTTGTAGAGCAGGGATAATTGTCACCGTTCATTTACATGGTGGCTGTAAGGGTACCATGCATAGAAGGTTCTAAGGAGAAGCTAGTTAACATGGTTATTAACTAACTCCCTTTCAGCCTTAACATATTTGGGGGAGGTGTGTGCATCTAATATTCCTTTTTTTCTACTTGTTTTTTAAAATTTTTTAATTCTCCTAATATATTTTTTACAGTTATTTATTTTTGAGAGACAGAGCATGAGCAGGGGAGGGGCAGAGAGAATGAGACACAGAATCCAAAGGAGGCTCCAGGCTCTGAGCTGTCAGCACAGAGCGCGACGCGGGGCTCGAACTCACAAACCGAGAGATTGTGACCGGAACTGAAGCTGGACGCTCAACCAACTGAGCTACTCAGGCGCCCCGTTTTTCCTAATATTTTGTTTTTGATTTTGGTTTTTTTAATAGTTTATTGTCATGTTGGTTTCCATATAACACCCATTGCTCATCCCCGCAAGTGCCCTCCTCCATGCCCATCACCCCCATTCCCCTCCCCCTACCCCCATCAGCCCTCAGTTTGTTCTTGGCATTCAAGAGTCTCTTTCCTAATATTTTTTAATGTCATAGTCTGAAGGACCAGAATTAGGCTACTTATTCCCAATCTATTTATTTTAATAACTAAAGCAGTGAGTACTGATGTTTCAAGAGTTCAGGTTTATAGCTTTGCAGCCCAGCAGAGAAAGTCAAGTGGAATATTTTTCTGTTGCTCATTCCATAAGGAAATGTTCCTTTGGTGGAAACCATCACTTAAAATATTCATGCAACCCCAATTTAAATATAGTTAAAGAGGCATTTCCTCACCAGCAGATAAAGCATAAATTCCAAAGAAAGCACTCGGAATGTTCACTGTAGGAATGAAGCATTACCTCCTACCCGCGTGTGCTTTCAGAAGTGGATATGTTCATCGTATTCTCGTTCTCTCTCTGTGGCCCTCAAGACTACAATATTCCAACGTGTTGTTAACGCAAGCCTTTTATCTTTGAATATTGTATTGAAAATATAACAAGTGCCTCTAGGCACTGATTAAGAAATAATCTGCATCAGTGGTTGGCAGAGTACATCTAGCACAGTTTATTTTTTGGTGTAAAGACCGGCACTGTAACAACTCAGCACGGTAAAATTTACTCCAGTTTATTGACAACTGGTTAACTGCCTGGATCCTCTTAGAATAACTCCTCTCTAATGAACATAACCCACAAATCTTCAATTGAGGACGAGGCAAAATTCCAAAACCTTTTCGAGAAGGGGATTCATACATATCATTATTTCGTTGCAAAAGTCGTGTTGTAAAATATTTGGTACTTGGAGGGGAAAGTTAGTTCAAGTTGTATAATGGGATGAAACATTGATTTCAATGCTGGAAGTGAACAAGCTAACGTCGACTGAATGAATAACTTAAATCTCTAAGTCTCCTTCCAAGAAAATGAGAATACACTTTGGAATTGAACACTCCAATAGATTCCAAGGAATATGCTTGACGCACTTATTCAGATGATCCAAGAGTCTTTTCTTCCCTGTGCACCTCCCCCTCCCCCCCCATAAATTGAATTATTTGGAGAAGCATTACCTGTCACATTGGGAAAATAGCTAAATGAGTTAGACTCATTCAGAGATCCGTTCGGCATATAAAATTGGAGACGTGTTATGGTCTTTTTCAAAGGGTGCTTGTTCTTAACAAGAAATTATCTAGCCTGTTTCCCAAGTCCATCTTTATCTGATTAGAAATCTAATTGCTTTACCCTCGAACCCGGGGTAAACCGTTTGTGTGCCTGTTGAATAAATAAATGAGCATGTGCCCCTTGCACGGCTTCAGGAGCCCAGCACAGAAGGACAGAAGGTGTCTGGGGAAGGGAATGGGTGCAGGAGCATATAGAGTTCATAGAGGGAGGGAAAGAAGAGGTGTTCTGTGGGAATCGCACACCTCCACGTATCCCGCTTCCGTCCCTGTCGCCAGAAGTCCACGTGAGGCTGCTGTAGAATTGAGACATTCATCATCCTCCATTTCCCTTTGTCATTAAAAAAAAAATACATTAACTGAAATCAAATCTTGACTCTTGCTTTACCTATTCAGGAAGGGAGATAAGAGAGCTTTTGTAATGTTTAGATCATACCAGCATCCCATTTGGGGAAGCCACCACTTCACCAACATATAACGCTCACCACATCTTTATAATGGAAGAGGGGAATTTGGGAGGGGCCATAATTCTTTATTTTCATTCCTTGTTTTAGCACAAAGCATTTGCTTCTGTGATGTGCCTCTCTGTTCCTTCCCAGCCTATGACAGTAAGTATTTGCCACTGTTGCTTTCTAAAAGATGCCTCTGCCTGGGACACATCTTCATCCTAGAAGTAAGGGTACCCATATTTTTGGTGAGCCAGCATCACCCCTGGCTCTAAAACTCAACAGGATGGATATCTTGGTGTGGTCTGCTTTGTGGACCCCTGCCACGTTGACTTCCATTACTAAATCAATTTTCTCGGTCACCAATTGCTATGGTTTATGAATATCAGAGTATATCAGAGTACAGTCTTTTTTTTTTTTTTTTTTTTTTTTTTTGCTGAAGTCCCAGGATCAAAGCCTCCCCCGCTTCATCACACCTGCCGGCCCCTTACCACAGAGCTTGTGAGCATCCCACCCAAGACCAGGGCACACGGAGAGCTCAGCCTTGTTCCCCACGGCTTTGCTCTCAAAGAGCCCGCGCAGCATGGCGCGTTTCAAAGGTTCTTACGCTCCTTGGCACGGCCCATTCGTCATCCAGAAAGGAATTTGGCCACCTCCGAGCACTCACAAGGAAAAGGCAGGGAGGGCGCGATCCTCAGGCCCTGATTAGCTAGCACCCATCAGTAACTCCCACCGCGTAATCAAACTGCCATTCCTCATCTTGCAGAACACCGCAGAGAATCCATTAATCCATTATTTGTGGTTCAATATCTCCTTTCTGCATTAGGCCAGGTAGAAGCGCCATGTTTTCTGAGATGTGGGGGTAACTGCTGGTCCTGCTTTGTGGATAAGTAGAGCCTGTCCTCTGTGACATCTTGGTTGGATGCCTTTTAACTTCTCGTAATACAGAGAGACAGGGGGGAATGTAGCCCTGCCTTTTATGTTTCTTTAAACATTTTCATGACCATTTGGCAAGTGGAGCTTGTTCCGTTCTTTCTCAGTCTCCTGGGAGAAACTTCCCTAACGCACATCTCTATCCCACGGACAAGTCCTTGTACTCAGGCATGAGAGCCGACATAGGCACACCTGCAGTCCGTCAAATCACGTTTGAAGGAGAATGTCAAGGAGGAAGATTGGGGTGCAGTGGAACTCGTGAAACTTTGACTTGATGTGCCATTTCTTTAACACCTTGACAGCGGCATTCCCTTTATTTCTTGGGTTTTGCATTTCCTTCTTGCGTTTACATTTATTATTTTTATTTTAACGCTTATTTATTTTTGACGGAAAGACCGAGTGGGGGAGGGGCGGACAGAGAGGGCGATGCAGAATCCAAAGCTGGCTCCAGTCTCCAAGCTGTCTGTTCATAGACACACACTTACTTACACTCATATACACCTGCCATGTCTTCTCTATCCATTCCTCTATCGATGGACACTGTATTGCTTCCATTGTCTTGGCCATCCTGACGGCTGTAAGGGGATGGATTTCCTTGTGGCTTTGATTTGCTTTTCCCTGATGACTAGTGATGTTAGCCATCTTCTCATGTATCTGTGGCCACTTGTCTATCTTCTTTGGAAAAATGTTTCTTCCGGTTCTCAGCCCCCTTTTTAATTGGATTATTCATGGGCTTTTGATATTGAGCTGTATAAGTTCTATATATTGTTTGGCTATTAACCCCTTATTGGATATGCCTTTTGCAAATATCTTGTTCCATTCAGCAAGTTGCCTTTTTGTTCTGTGGATGACTTCCTTTGCTGTGCAGAAGCTTTTTATTTGATGAAGTCCCAGTAGTTTGTTTTTGCTTTTGTGTCCCTTGCCTCAGGAAACCTGTCTTGAAAAATGTTGCTATGGCTGATATCACAGAGGTTTCTACCTATGTTCTCCTGGAGGAGTTTTATGGCTTCAGGTCTCACATTTAGGTCTTCCATCCATTTTGAATTTGTTTTTGTGTCTGGTGAAGAAAGTGGTCCAGATTCATTGTTGTGCATCTTGCTGTCCAGTTTCGCCAACACTGTTTGTTGAAGAGACTGTCTTTCTCCCATTGGATATTTTTGCCTCCTTTGCTGTAGATTAATTCGCCATGTTATCTTGGGTTTATTTCTGGGCTCTCTGTTTTGCTTCATTGATCGATTGTCCATTTTCATGGAGTACCGTACTGTTTTGATTACTGCAGTTTTGTAATATGTCTTGAAATCTGGGATTTCAAGGTCTGCTCTTTCTCAAGATTGCTTTGGCCGTCTTTTGTGGTTCCTTGCATCATTTAGCGTTATTCTCGTTCTGTGAAAAATTGCT
Organism: Hyaena hyaena; assembly: GCF_003009895.1. Lineage (NCBI taxonomy): Eukaryota > Metazoa > Chordata > Mammalia > Carnivora > Hyaenidae > Hyaena > Hyaena hyaena. The sequence continues at coordinate 1,902,696 of NW_024080774.1, forward strand.
CTCGGTATTTTGATAGGGATTGCATTGAATCTGTGGATTGCTTTGGGTAGTATGAACATTTTAGCAGTATCAATTCTTCCAGTCCAGGAGCATGGGATATCTTTCCATCTGTTTGTTTCAGCTTTCATTTGTTTCCTCAGTGTTTTATAGTTTTCAGAGTACAGGTCTTTCGTCTCCTGGGTTGAGTTTATTCCTAGGCATTTTATTCTTTTCGTTGCAATTGTAAATACATTAGTTTTCTAATTTCTCTTTCTGCTACTTCATTTTTTGTATAGAAACACAACCTATCACTGTGTATTAATTTTGTAACTTGTAACTTCACGGAGTTCGTTTATTACTTGCAATAGTTTTTTGTGGGAGTCTAGGATTTTCCATGCATGTATCCTGTCATCTGCAAATAGTGACAGATTACCTTCTTCCTTACCAATTTTAATGCCCTTTATTTCTTTCATTTACTTATTTTTTGGCCTGGTTGTCGTGGCTAGGACTTCCCATGCTATGTTAAATAAAAGTGGCAAAGTGGACGTCCTTTGATGAGCAATGTGATGTGAGGCATTATCTTCAAGCTGCGTCTCTTTCTTTGAAAAATTAACTTCATGTATATATACTACTATAGAGCACCATGAAAATTCTAACTATACTTGTCAGTGAAAGCAGAAACATTTAAGAATGTCAGAAACTCAGCCATGCAGGTGACGTTCTCTTACCAATATCAACGTAAGAAATGATTGCCTTATATCGAGTTTCTGTGATTGCGGCTTCTGCCGCCACAGGGGATGCCTGCCCGGCTCAGTAAATGCCACGGAATGCAAGATAAATACAGAAAACAGGAGAAAGGTCCTCGAAGCCTTGAGTCCACCTCATTCCTCAAAGTCCAGCCCTAACATCTCTCTCAGTATTTCAGGGAGGCAGAGCTCGTTACTTTTTTTGCCTTTGATCACGATGACACTTAAGTCATAATTATAGAGCAGGGGTCACACTTTTTACAAAAAGAGCCATTTAGTACACATTTTCCACTTTGCAGGCCAAGTGGCCTCTGTCTCAAACACTCAGCTCTACCACTGTCACCCAAAAAGCAGCCACAGATGATATATGGATGAATCACTACTATTGTATTCCAGTTCAAGTTTGTTCACAGACATGGATATTTGTGTCTCGTATAGTTTTTAATAGGCTACACTTTGAGTATTTTAGGTTGACAGAAAAAGTGAACGAAAGGTACAGAAGTTGCCCATCTATCCCCTGACCCCACACATGTACATCCCTCACCATCAATACCCTCCACTCAAAAACATCTCCCCCAGGGGCACCTGGGTAGCTCAGTGTGACTTTGGCTCAGGTCGTGATCTCATGGTTTGTGACTCGAGCCCCGCATCGGGCTGGCTGCTGTCGGCTCAGAGCCTGCTTCCCAACCTGTGTCATCTCTCTCTGCCTCCCCCGCTGTTGTGTGCTCTCTCTCTCTCAAAAATAAATAAATAGAAAAAAAAAAAAAAAACCCTCCTCCAGAGGGTACGTTTGTTATAACAGATAAACGTACACTGACCTCTAATCACCCAAAGTCCGTACTTTGCGTCAGGATCCACTCTTGGTTTTGGATGTCCTGTGGTTCGTATGAATGTATGATGATGTGGACCTACCATGAGTGTATTACTCCGAGGATCTCCACCGCCTTACACGTCCTCTGTGTTCTGCTGACTCATCTCTCTCCCCTCCACCCCCTGGCAACCTTTTCTTCATCTTTTCACTGCCTCCACAGTTCAGCCTTTTCCAGAATGACACAGACTTGGAGTCATACAAGATGTACTTTTCTCAGATTGGCTTCTTTCACTTAATAATACATATTTAAGGATACTCCATATCATTCTATTCATTCTATGGCTTGAAATCTCTCTTTCTCTCTCAGCACTGAATGCTATTTCATTGCCTGGCCGTAATAGTTTAGGTATCCATGTCCACCTATGGAAAGACATCCCAGTTGCTTCCAAGCATTTACAGTTAGGAATAAGGCTACTACTGTAAACATCCATGTTCTGGTTTTTCTGTGGACACAAGTTTTCAACCGATACGGGTGAATACCAATGATTATAATGGTGGAATTTTAATAGTAGGCTTTTATATAGTTGCATGTCACAAAATACTATTCTTCTTTTGTTTTTTTTTTCCAACTATTAAAAATATATGTTTTGGGGAACGCTTGGGTGGCTCAGTCAGTTAAACGTCAGACTTCGGCTCAGATCATGATCTCACAGAGTGAGATCGAGCCCCATGTCAGACTCAGTACTGACAGCTCAGAGCCTGGAACCTGCTTTGAATTCTGTGCCTCCCTCTCTCTCTCTGCCTCTCCCCCGCTCATGCTCTGTCTCTCAAAATTAAACATTAAAATATATATATATATGTGTATATATATATATATATGTGTGTATATATATATATATGCATATATATATATGTGTGTGTATATATATATATATGCATATATATATATGTGTGTGTGTATATATATATATGCATATATATATATGTGTGTGTGTATATATATATATATATACACACACACATATATATATTATTTGTTTTTGAGAAAGAGAGAACAAGCCGGGGAGGGACAGACAGAGAAGTAGACAGAGGATCTGAAGTGGGTTCCATGCTGACAACAAGAGCCTGATTCATGGCTCCAACTCATAAACCATGAGATCATGACTTGAGGTGAATTCGGACACCTAACCAACTGAGCCACCCAGGTGCCCACAACTATTAAATATATGTTTAAAAGTATTCCCAGGCTGTACACAAAACAGGTAACAGGCTGAATATGGCCTGTGGGCTGTAGTCTGTAGATCCCTGGTCTAGAACATGCTGTTCTGTCACTCCCTAAGTATGTTTTTTTCATCAGAGCCTTTTTAAGCCTTCTTAGGGTAGTAAGGATTGTGGCACATGTATGTTCAGATCCTGAGCATTTATTTTATTGCCAGGCATAATTATTAGTAGAAAGAATAAAATTAGGAATAAAAATCCACATTCTCTTTTATGATGATAACTACCTCCCAAATGATCCTGACTCTCCACACATTTCTCCTGCAACAAAGCTGGGAAGACATTTCTGCACCAGCATACACCAAATGCGTCGACAATAAAACGTAAATAGTTTAAAGGGATAGTCAATATTGAATTTTAGACCCCTCACTGTGATACATAAGTTTCCCAAAACGTGTGTCAATGATCCATTAAAAAGAGCGGTGCATCAAAAGATTTGGTAGCGATTGCCAAACCGACACCAACTCGCGGATTCCAAACAAGGCGTGACTCTGTCCTAGTTCACCTTCTGTGTCACAGACCTGTGTGTGGAAACGCATATGAGTTTAGAAAGAAACACTTTGGGTTCAGAGGCCTGATGAAAATTAATTAATTAATTCAGCCGACAGCAAAACATCTATATCAAAGGATTGCAGCAGTGCCGGAACCACTGATGTTTAAAACATGAGTTTCCGTTTCAGTTTATTTTTAGAGCATCACTTTCAAGAGTGTATTCTGTGCCCTTACCCTCCACGCAGATCTGCAGGGAGACATCAGGACCTTGGAGTTGAAGGGCCCAAGCCAAGGGAGGGTTATAGTCTTTTGACTCCTTCATAGGACGTCGGGAAACCCCCAAAGAGACCTCTTATGATCAACTGAAGACTTGACAAGCCATGTGTGTTCCCTGTGTTTCCAACATCCCAACCCTGCCTTTGGCTGCCCTTGACTTTGCACGTGCAGACCAGAGCTTCCCACTCCTTTCCACCCATTGCCTCCTTCCTCGTTTTCCATTTTAGACGGAAGGACTGAAAAGACTCAACACTCTAAGTCTTGTCACCCTTTCTGGACATTGTCCCTGTTCTGATAACTGACTTTTGGCTGAAGACCGCACCCCATCTTTGCTCCAAGCCTGGAGACCACCGTCTTTGCTCAAGTCCTGTCTGCTGCTTTGCCTGATAATGTAGTTCCATCGGGACAGGGGTCTTGCTTTGATCTTCCCATTTCATGACATCTGAGCTGTGTTCTTGGCCATGACCCATTGCCATATGGCACCGCTTATCCCCAGCACCCAGCACCCTTTGCATACAAATCCTCTTGGATTTGAAGGGGAGCCATTGCAGGGTCCTCAAGCCCACCCCTCTCCTCTCTGCCAAGAGCTGGGATCTTTGCAGCCTGTTGATAACCAATTAAGCCTACTCTGCTCCAGCCTTGTTAGCTCCTCGCAGCCAGGCAACTGGCCTTCCATTGTGGGAAGGGTCTAACTCCATGCCTTAATTCTTACCACATTCCCTGATCAATTGGTATAGTAAGTTGATTGTGTCCTCCAGATATTCAAGTCCTGACTTCTGGCACCGGTGAATATGTCCTTTTTTGGAAGTAGGATATTTACAGATGTAATTAAGGTAAAATCATACTTGGTTGGGGTAGATCCTTAGTTCAGTGACAGGGATCTCCAGAAGAGAAATTAGACGGAAATTTGGATACAGAAAACATCATGTGAAGACAGAGATTCGAGTGACACATCTATAGACAAAGAGCTTCAAAGACTGACCGCAATCACCAGGAGCTGGGCGGGATGCGTGGAACAGAGTATCGCTCACAGAACTCAGAGGAAACAACCCTGCCCGTACCATGACTTTGTGGTCATTTGTGACAGCTTCTGGAAATGAATGTAGTTGGGCAAAGGACTATGGTTCACAGACATCACATGAGGTAGTTCTGGAGAGAGAAGGATCATGCCCTTCCCACGCAGGTCATTCAGTTGGAAAAAGCTTGACTCTGTGATGGTGAGCAATGCAGTTTAGGCCTCAGTTTTCTACTTTTCACTAACCCTATGGTTTTGTTGTTGTTGTTGTTGTTGTTATTACACAGATGGAGAAGCTACTTGTCCCTATGGCTGATGAGTTATCACCCAGGCTAATGGCTTCAAGTAGTATTTCTCTATGCTGACACCCAAATCTGTGTCTCCTGTACATGCCTCTCACCAAGCTGCAGACACGTTTCCAACCACCTCTAATAGCTGATATTTATAAACACTGACCACGTGCAGTGATATTTTTTTTGAAAGTTAAATGGTTCCCATCCGTCTGGAGAGGTACATCCTGTCTCACTTCCAGTTTCCAGATAAAAAGTAGGGACATAGAATAGTTAGGTTCTTCTACAAGCTCATATAACAGGAAGGATCAAGAAATATATTTGATGACAAGATGACACATGAACCTTATTTCTGCACCAGAAATGTGCACTGTGGTGCTAGCCAGTGTTGAGTAAGGTGTAGCTGTAGCCTTGTGTCCTGCCTTCAGCATTTGGGCGTGTGACTCAACAACCTAATGCTGCCCCTGGCTGCCTCTCTCTACTTGGGAGGTAGGTGAAACTCTCTCTACATCCCCATTTTTGCACCTGTGAAATGGAGATACCTTATCTACCCCATCATGTCGTCGGGAAGATTAAACATCTGGCAAGTATCAAAAGTATAATGAGCATTATCATGGTTGTTAATAATACGATCATCATTTGGAAGGATAGCAAATCATCGTCATTACACTTACCAGGGAACGGCTTTTTCAGTGTGGTATGTACAACCAATGTGTATCATCATGGAGACAAAAACACTCTGGGATTTAGTCTTGATCCACAATGATAATCAGAACACTTCGATTTGCGCTACAGGGAAGGCAAACCCAGCCGTGCCTGCTTGTTTACAAGTTCTCTGTGGGTGCTTTGACGGCGTAGCAGCAAGACTGGAACAGCCATGAGAAGATTGAATGACCTGAAAAGCCTAAGGTATTTACATTCTCATCTTATACAGGAATGTCTGTCAAATCCTACCATAGATTACCAGGTATGCTAAGCATGATGCCTGCTGACGCCTACTTCAGATATCCTATGTTCTGAGCACGCAACTTTGGTGCTAAGTACACATTGTCTTTATTTTAATTTTACTTTTTTAAGCTTTATTTATTTTCAGAGAGAGAGAGCGAGGTAGGAAGAGAGAATCCCATGCAGGCTGCGCACTGCCCAAACTCCCGTGAATTCACGACCTGAGCCGAAATCAAGAGTCAGTCTCTTAACTGACTGAGCCACCCAGGCGCTCCTATTTACATTGTCTTTAGACGTCCAAATGACCGGCATTTGTTTTGTCATTTTACCAGAGGCTCAGAATAATTGAATGATTTGCTGACCACCAAGTAACAGAGAAGTGGTGTGTTACAATTTGAGGTTCTTGAATTCTAATTTTGAAGCTCTATTCCACACTCCTGAAAAAGGAGCAATTTCCTGCGGATTGAGCAAGTAGAATCAGGGATTCTCTCGCATTGGATTTGTTTCAGGGCTTGGGAGAACTTGGGAGAAGTTAAGATACTTCGGTCCTATAGTTGTCTAATAAACGGAGACGTGTCAGGAAACCAGGGCTTCCCATTCAGATGGAGAGAAGATCCTTAGACACCGTGTAGTTCTGTCCACGTTGCATAAGTGCATCCACAGAAACAGCCTGGAGCCTATCTGTACGTCTGCTCCTCTCCTGAAATGTGCATGTACGTTTGAAAAGTCCCCGTGCTTTATGCATTAACCAAATATCCAGGGACTGAGATATTTATCAGGCCATGAGCTGCCGCCGTCACACAGAGCCATACAAACAGGCTCCTCTCCAGAGCACTAATCCTCTGTTTTTGTTAAAAAACACTAATTTCTACATATTCACAGCAAATCCCTATCACCCTAAATTATCACGGGGACTCACCCAAAAACATCCTTTGTTTCAAAGAGTTGTCCAACTTTAAAAATTGTTCCAAAGCTTCTGTTGGGTAGATAGGTTCAAATGAAATGTATTTAAGCTTTTAGAGGTATCCATAAATAAATGGAGATAAAGGACCTTTATAGAGGTGTACATCTCTTTGCCACCTCATGAATACGTAAAACCCCAAGGCTTATGAATGAACTCGAGTGATGGTTTTTCTCTTTCTTGAAGCAGTGACCACATCTATGTCACCCAGTAATTTTCAGCTTCCAACACTTACTCAAACTTCATTTTAAAGAAAGATCAGTTCTGAAAACAATCAACTGGAAATGAAGACTTTCAGAGTCGACGTGGTGTCATCCATCACTAACAACAAAAGCCAGCCTTACGTTTCTGGAAATCTGTCGGGACAAACCACATGCACAAGGCAGACAGATATATCTTCTGGCGATTACATTTCCCTTTTGGTTAATTTCCTCACTATAAATGGTGGTCTTCATTTCTTTTGTCCTGTATTTAATACATAGTGGCTCCTTTATATAAATGAATCATTATGCGCACTGCCAAAATGAGAAATCAACACCAGATTCTAATACCCTTAATCAGTTTACTTGAAGGAATCGTGTGATGGAAAAAATCATAGTATTACTGTCTAGACTACTGCCGTCGAACACAACTTTGTGCTGCTCAGGATCAAAGTCGCTAGTCACAAGTACCTATGGAAGTATTGGAAGATGGCCAGAGCGTTGGACGTACTGAATTTTAAGTTTTTTTTTTTTTAATTGAAGTATTGTTGAAACACAATGTTAGATTACTTTTGGACTTACAGCATAGTGATTTGACAATTCCATATACGTTGTGCTACCCTCATCGCACCTGTACTTACCGTCTCTCGCCTCTACACCACTGTTATAAAACCAGAGACTGTCTTCGCTATGATGTGCCTCTTAATCCCTGTGACCGATTCTTTCCAAAACTGGAAGCCCATACCTCCCTCTGCCTTCACCTCTTCCCATCCGCAATCCCTGTAGCAACCATCAGTTTGTCCTCTCTTTATGGATCTGTTTCTGCTTTTTTTGTTTTGCTTTGTATTTTTGCTTTGTTTCATTCCCTTTTTTAGATTCTACATTTAAGCAAAATCATATGGTATTTGTTTTTCTCTGACTTCTTCGTTTAGCACAATACCCTCTGCATCCATTCATGTTGTTGCAAATGGTAAGATTTCATTTTTTTATGGCTAATATTCCATTGTGTATATACATACACCACTTCTTTATCCATTTATCTCTCAACGGACATTTACGTTGCTCTCTATCTTGACTATTGTAAATAATGCTCCAATAAACCTAAGGGTGCATATATCCTTTTGAATTAGTGTTTTTGCCTTCTCTGGGTAATAGTAGTGGAGTTACTAGATCACGGGGTATTTCTATTTTTAATTTTTTGAGGAACCTCCGTATTCTTTTCCACAGTGGCTATACTAACTTACGTTCCCGCCAACAGCGCACACATGTTTCTTTTTCTCTGCATCCTCTCTAATATTGTTAATTCTTGTCCTTTTTATATTAGTCATTCTGACAGGTGTAAGGTGATATATTTCCTTGTGGGTTTGATTTGCATTTCCCTGATGATGAGTGATGTTAAGCGTCTTTTCATGTGTCTGTTGGCTATCTGGATATCATCTTTGGAGAAATATCTATTCAGGTCCTCGGCTCATTTTTAAATGGATAATTTGTGGGGTTTTCTGGTGTTCAGTTGTATAAGTTCTTTATATATCTTGGATACTAACCCTTTATCAGATATGTCATTTGCAAATATCTTTCTCATCCAGTAGATAGCCTTTTAGTTTTGTTGATTGTTTCCTTTGCCATTCAGAAACTTTTTATTTTGATGTAGCCCCAATAGTTTATTTTGCTTTGGTTTGCTTTGGTTTCCCTCACCTCAGGAGACATATCTAGAACAATGTTGTTGAGGCCAATGTCAAAGAGATTACTATTTATGTGTTTTCTAGGATTTTTATGGTTTCAGGTCTCACACTTAGGTCTTTAATCCATTTTGTGTTTATTTTCTGTATAGAGTATTCGGTACACTATTGTATCCTGTAAGAATGTGGTCCAGCTTCATTCTTTTGCACGTAGCTGCCCATTTTACCCAGCATCATTTGTTAAAGAGACTGTCTTCATCAGATATTCTTGCCTCATTTGTCAGAGACTAATTGGCCATATAATCATGGGTTTGTTTGGGGGCTCTCTATTTCTGCTCCACTGACTTATGTGTCTGTTTTTGTGCCATTGCCATTCTGTTTTGAGTACTGCGGCCTTGTAGTATATCTTGAAATCTGGGATTGTGATACCTCCATTTTTGTTCTTCTTTCTCAAGATGGTTTTGGCTCTCTGAGGTCTATTGAAGTTCCATATAAACTTTAGGATTATTTGTTCTAGTTTTAGGAAAAGTGCTGTTGGTATTTTGACAGAGATTGCATTGAATCTGTTGATTGCTTTGGGTAGTATGGACATTTTAATAATATCATTTAAAAATAATTTAATAAATAATCCATGAGCATGGAATATTTTTCCATTTGTTTGTGTTGTCTTTGATTTCTTTCTTCAGTGTTGTATAATTGTAGTTGATCCCAAATTTGGCTTAAACTGTCATATTCCAGTATACATGATGCTGTTCTGGGAACATGGGTCTCTTTACCAGAGCATATTAACCTGAATAATTAGGTGAAACTTAGATTATTTAAAACGAATGATAATTGTTACTTAATACTAAGAATCCATGGTGATTTTTATGTATGCAAAGGTATGAGGCCAGTAATGGTTACGTTGTGAGCCATATCTAAATTTGCACATTCACTCAATGAATATGGGAATGTCTTTCACTGGCTGGTTCTAGACACAAGATTATCTCATGTATCATCAGGGTGTCCTTGAAAACGGTTACCATTGCTTTATAACAGTGTGAGGAATTCTTGGGTTTTACCTCTTGCTATAAACCTAGTTAGTTGATGGTTTTCGAGACTTCAACTCTGGTAGGCTCAAAATGCCCCCCACTCCCGCCAGTGTCCATGTTTTAACTTATGGAACCTTTAGATATGTTACTTAACCTGACTGTTATGGGCTAAAGTGCTCTCCCTCCATTCGTATGTTGAAGTCTTAACTCCTACTATCTCAGAAGATGGCTGCATTTGGAGAATAGGGTCTTTAAAGAAGGGATTCAGGTAACCTGAGGTCATTAGGGTATAGGCCCTGATCCCATAGGACTGATGTCCTTACAAGAAGAAGAGATGAGGAGACACACAGGCACAGAGGGAGGGCATGTAAAGACACAGGGCCAGTCTACACAGCAAGGAGAGAGGACCCAGGAGATACCAGCCCTTCCTACGCCTGGATCTCAGACTTCCAGCCTCCAGAACGGGGAGCAAATAAATTTCTCTTGTTTCAGTCCCCAGTTCGTCAGACTTTGTTATGCAACTCCCTCTAATAAATGCCAAAAGGGACCTCACAGATGAGATTAAACTATGGACCTGGAGATGCAGAGATTATGCTGGGTCCTGTGAGTGGGCTCCATTTAGTAAGAACCGTTCCTGGTTGTGTTCTGAGAAACGTGGTATAAGAAGAGGCAGGAGAGATTTGAAGCACGAGAAGGGGCTGGGTCAGCTGGGGCTGGCTTTGGGGATGGAGGAAGTGGGTTATGGGGCAAGGAACGTGCGGGGCCTCTGGAGTCAGAGAACAGCTTACAGCCAACAGCCAGCAAGGAAAGGAGGAGCTCAGTTCTACACAAGGACATGTATTTTGCCAACAGCCTGGCCGAGCTTGGAAATTAGTTTCCTTCCAGAACCTCCAGATAAGAGGCCATTTGAGCTAACACCTTGATTTCAGCCTGTCTGAAATCTCATCGTCTTATCTGTTGAGATGCAGACTGGGATTTGTGTTAAGCCACTAAGTGTGATGGCAGTTTGTCACAGCATCGGTAGAAAATAAGCACATATCTATCCAATCATTATCATTCAGTGTTAATAATACCTGGTATCCACAGTTTGTGGAACCCTTTAATTAGCAAACTCTTGAGGGAAGCAAGATTCTCCTCTGCTACTGAAATCATTGAGGTTTCCTCCTGGAGGAAACCCATCTCTAAACAGAAAGGTGACCAAAGGCCAACATACAGAGCAGATGCAAAGGTATTTAAAAATGGTTTTGTGTGGGGGCGCCTGGGTGGCTCAGTCGGTTAAGCGTCTGACTTTCGCTTAGGTCATGATCTCACGGTTCGTGGGTTCGAGCCCCGTGTCGGGCTCTGTGCTGACTGCCAGCTCAGAGCCTGGAGCCTGTTTCAGAGTCTGTGTCTCCCTCTCCCTCTGACCCTCCCCTGCTCACGCTGTCTCTCTCTCTCTCTCCTAGAAATAAATAAAAAACATTTAAAAAATAAATAAATAAAATGGTTTTGTGTGGCTGGTAAGCACCTTTTCTGGGTAAAATGCTACTTTTGTCAAGGACCCAACTTAAAACAACCTAGGGTAACTACAGAGAGAGCTTCCGGAACCTGATTCACCCACACAGCCTTCACGGTGGAGTGTGTTATAAATCCCTTCAAGGTATAAGCCTCTAGCAGCAACATGCCCATTCTCAGCATCGTCAGTGTAAGTCATTGTGTTACTTACACAAATTAGCTGCAACTCTGCAGACCAAGGGTTGATTTTTATTCCCCCCCTGGGGTCAACTTGTGGCTTTCTTGGGCATTTCTCTTCTGCTTGCTTGGGCTTAGCACACTAATATACCATAAATATTTAAATTTAATTGTATTTTTCTGCTATTGTTACCAACCAAACCAGTTTTCCCTGAAGAAACAGGTTAAGATTTTGGTGCGCTGTGAAACTACTAAAGGTGCAACATAATGATTGTGCGCATTCTTCCCGACCAGCGTTCAACAGCACAATTTATTATCCACCTGCTACTTAATTTGTAATAATAACACTTCATTCTACCAGTATTGATTTAGTGCCTACCACATCTCAGGAACCTTTGAGAAGGCTGTGTGGGAATCATGGGGATGGAGTTCCGCTTTAGTAGGGGACATAGGCAAGTACAAAGGGGAGATGCCTGCTACGTGAAAAAGAAGCGGACAGCCCTCAATAGGGTGACATTGCAGAGGATGAGGAAAATCTGCGTAGGGAAGAGGAGCAGAGGTGCCCTGTCCTTGAAAAGGGTGATGTGTACTTGATCTTAATGAATGAGATGGAGATGCCAGGAATATCCCTGGGGGAGGAACAGCCCAGGTGGAGAGAAGAGTGAAGGAAAATACTAGGAGATGTAAGCACATGTAACATCGTATAAGCAGAGCACAGTTCAGCAGTGAGGAATGTAGCCACTTTCTGTATTTTCCATCCAGCTCACGAGAGGACCAGGGATCTGCACTTTTTCCTATTTATGTGAGGATCATGCAGCTTAGCTCTAATCATTGATGTACCTCATCTCCTCGATTCTGGCTTCTGGTACCAGTCTGTTGATGGTTTGATTCTGGCTTTCGTGAGTCCCTACATGGTTTCATGTTACTGATCTCTGCAATCTTCAGAACATGTCTCTTTAAGAGTCCTTTCCCGGGGCGCCTGGGTGGCTTAGTTGGTTAAGCGTCCGACTTTCGCTTAGGTCATGATCTCGCGGTTCGTGGGTTCGAGCCCCATGTCGGGCTCTGTGCTGACTGCCAGCTCAGAGCCTGGAGCCTGTTTCAGAGTCTGTGTCTCCCTCTCTCTCTGACCCTCCCCTGCTCACGCTGTCTCTCTCTCTCTCTCCTAGAAATAAATAAAAAACGTTTAAAAAAAAAAAGAGTCCTTTCCCTTGTTTATTCAGTCAGACATGAATATAAGTTCTGCTGCAAAGGAACCTTATTTTTTTTTTATTGTTTATTTTTAAGAAAGAGCAGAGTCTGGTGAGGGGCAGAGAGAGAGGGAGACACAGAATCTGAAGAAGGCTCCAGGCTCTGAGCTGTCAGCACAGAGCCTGAGGCGGAGCTCAAACTCACTGTGAGATCGTGACCTGAGCTGAAGCCAGATGTGTAACTGACTGAGCCACCTAGATGTCCCCAAAGGGGTCTTAGAGATGGAGTTAAGGACTTATTAGCTGACCTTAAAATAGAATGTCTTGGACTGTGCAGACGAGCACAACATTTATGATACGAGCCCTTAAAAGTAGAAGCAGCACTCTGGGAGATGTGTGGGAGAGGCAGCCCAAGGAAGGATGAGGTAGACTGAAGGCAGGAAGAAGACTTAAGCCATCATGGCTGGCATCAGAGGGCCCAAAGGCCAGGGACAAGGAGGGGCATACCCCGGAAGCTACCTTGCAAGGAAACACGGACCTTTGTCGTACAACCCTATTCTTCCAGGCACAGGGATGCATCTGCAAATGAATTCTCTTCACGGGCTTCCAGAAGAGAACGCAGCCCTGTCTACACGTTTCTTTTATTTTTGTGGGACTCTGAGGGGAGAGTCACGTGGTCCAGGAAACCTAACCCACAGAAACCACAAGCTAATAAATGGGTGTCATGTTAAGGCTCTAGCTCTGTATCAATTTGTTGTGGAGGCATGGAAAAGGAATAGCCCATCTCCCGGAGCTCCCTGGCGACACTGAATGGTAGTGGGTTCACATCTCAGCACGGCACTGGGGAAAAATTGCCCTGGGACACCCACCATTTTGACCCTTGGCCTCCTTTTGTAACATGAGGAATTTCAGAGGGGTGATTCCTCCCTGATAGGTGTACTAGACTCATGCCTACACTTCTCCCATTGCCGTAACACCAAAGGACGCAAGCCTTTCCACTTACCCAGCTGTGGGACAGCTCTCTGATGAGCACCGCCACGTTCACAGGTGTGGACTGAGTGCATAGTCTGTGCAGGATTAAAACGGGTGCGAATACTACAAGCAAACCCTCCTTAAATCTTTCTGTGGACCTTTCACACACAACAGGATAAAAATCTGTCTTTCTAGAAGGTCACTTAAAAACAGAGCTAAGTGGCACCTGCGTGGCTCAGTCAGTTGAGTGTCTAATGTCGGCTCAAATCATGATCACAGTTTGTGAGTTCCAGCCCCACACTGGGCTCACTGCTGTCAGCGCAGAGCCTACTTTGGATCCTCTGTCCCCTCTCTCTCTGTTCCTCCCCTGCCCATGCTCGCTCGCTCGCTCGCTCTCTCAAAAATATATAAAACATTTAAATACTGTTGAAAAATACAACTAAGTATAAAACACAGAGCAAATGTCTCATGGAGGTGCAGCTCATACAGAGCTCGTTGAGTTGTCTACTATGGGAGCCTGGAATGATGGAAAAGTCTTCCTGAAGCAGGAGAAAGTCACTCCATGCATTTAGGTGAGGTTTTTAATCCCCATCTCGTGAAAACAATACCACCAGCAGGAAAAAATAGTATGGACCTGGGAGGGAAGGTTCACGAAAAATTAAAGATATTGTGAGCAGGCCAGTGGAGTTTACGATAAAACTAGGACAAGATTGGGGAAGTCCATGGAGGTATAAAGAATGAGAAGCTAAGGAAGGTCTGATAAGTGATTCAGTGAAATACTTATTTGACAAGAATTCCTTTGTGTGGCTGTGCAGCTTTAGATGGAGAGTATCAGGCATGACTGAAAGCACAAGACAGTTTAGGAGTCATGCATTACCTTCGAAATCAAAGGAAGACGGTTGATGGTAGAAAGGAGAAGACTACCCAGATGTGAGGAAATCTGTAATGTTTTGGGTTTGAATCTGCAGTGGCACGCTTTACTTCAAGATGATCTGTCTGCATGGAAAAGGCAACATTCAGAGATTTTGCAAAACCCTGATCAAGAAGCACAATTCCACATAAATATCATATGGGATGTGTGTATATGGAGAGACTGACAGAGGTAGGTAATTCATGGTGGTCAAATTAAGCATGGCTAGTTTGTTCCTTTTAATTTGTGTGACTAAATCCAATTTCCTCAAGCAAAACTGTAGCTAAAATGAAGGATAATTAGTGATAGCAAAAAATATGTTTTGTGATTGTCTGATATCATAAGTTTTGTGGTTAAGGGCTACATTCTTGAGAGATGAAATTAACTATATGAACCTAAATGTGTAATACATATACACACATATGTGCACATGAACATATAGATGTAATAACATGCATAGATACATTTCATCTCTCAGCAATGCACCTTTTGGCCATACAATATATTGAGAAATGGAATTTTAAAATCAGGTGGGCACAGAAGAAGAAGACTCAGTTTAAAGACAGGGAAACTGGAACTGAGTTACTCAGGGCCTAAATGGTCAATGAGCACATTAGAACAGCGTCCTTTTAACTTGTTCCCAGGGACCCTTCTGATTATTAAGGTATTTTGTGTGTCTGAAAGCATTTGATTCACATTTGTGAAGACTGATGTTCACACTGAAGTTGCACCTGTCACCCATTATTAAGACTTATTCTAAATTCCACATTTGTCCAAAAAAAGTATCACCTTTCATTGACTGATTTTATGAGGCCACTATCATAAATCTAAACTAAAAAAAAAGTCAATGCGTTAAAAAAATACTGCCTTTACTCTTGTATTATGAGCATATGCAAATGGATCCGTTTCACAGCCTGTGAGGAATCCAGGAAGATGCACACCATCCAAGGAACACAGCTCTCCCAGGGCAGTAAGGCGACTGCTTCTTGTACAGAGCCTTTCAAGACAGTAAACTAGAATGTTCAGCTCTGCTTGCGATAGTAGTTATAGGGTGAGTTACCCCGAGACCCTGCAGAGCTGTGGGCATTTATGTCACGCTGTAAACATCTTTCATTGGACTTGCAGGTGCATGTCTGGCAGGTGTTAGCCCACCAAGCCACTGGCTACGCAAATAAATACATAATTGGAGACTGAGGAACGTCACCAATTTCTGCACGTAGTTTTCTACGTCTATTGTGGCAAAGCCTGCTTTCAACAGTTTTGTGTTCGGTATCAGCTTTATGGTAATAACATTCACAAATTGTATATTTGTGCCATTCAAAGTGTACAATCAAATGGTTTTTAAAATATATAACCACCCTCACAACCAATTTCCCCACATGTTTATCACTGCCTAAGGCCTGCCTCAGCCTCCCCCAGAACTGCCCAGCCCCAGGCAGCCAGTAATCTACTTTCTGTGTCTATGTGGGTTGTCCGGTTCTAGACATTTCATGTAAATGGAATCGTATGGTACTGTCGTTATGTGACTTCTTTCATGTAAAATAATGTTTTCAACAACAAATGTTGGAGAGGGTGTGGAGAAAGCAGGACCCTGGTGATGGCAATGCGAACTGCTGCGGCCAGCATGGAAAACACTATGAAAGTTTCTCAAAAAGTAAAAAATAGAATCGCCATATATTTTGATAATTCTACTACTGAGTATCTACCCAGATAATAGAAAACAACATGAATTTGAAGCTTTATTTATGATAGTCAAATTGTGGAAGGAGCCCCAGTGTCCATCGATAGATGAATGCATAAAGAAGATGTGGTATATATATTTACAATAGAATATTACACAGCCACAGAAAGAATGAAATCTGGTCATTTGCAACAACGTAGATGGATCTAAAGGGCATGACGCTAAGTGCAATAGGACAGACATAGACAATTACCATACGACTTCACTCATATGTGGAATTTAGGAAACAAAACAGAAAGAAAGAGACAAAAAATACTCTTAATCCCAGAGAACAAACTGGTGGTCACCAGAGGGGAGGTGGGTGCGGAATGGGTGAAATAGGTAATAGGCATGAGAGGCCACTCATCATGATGAGTGTGGAGTAATGTGTAGAATCGTTGAATCCCTGTATTGTACGGCTGAAACTAATATAATGCTGTATGTTAATTATACTGGAATTAAAAATATATATTTTCAGGGGCACCTGGGTGGCTTAGTCGGTTAAGCATCCGACTTTCGCTTAGGTCACGATCTCGCGGTTCGTGGGTTCGAGCCCCGCGCCGGGCTCTGTGCTGACAGCCAGCTCAGAGCCTGGAGCCTATTTTAGAGTCTGTATCTCCCTCTCTCTCTCTGACCCTCCCCTGCTTACGCTGTCTCTCTCTCTCCTAGAAATAAATTTTTATTTTATATATATATATATATATATATTTTTTTCATTTTCAAAGTTCATCCATGTGGTAGGATGTATTAGTACTTCCTTTCTTTTTATTACCAAATATTAGTCCATTGTTTGGCTATAGCATATTGTTTATTCATCTGGTGATGGACATCCACCTTTAACATTGTCATTTGCACTGAGTAGAAATTTGTCTCTGTCGACATAGCTCAGCCACCATTTCATGCCATGGTTCGCCATCGGTCCTCAGAAAAACGTAGAGGGACTTGGCAGTGGATGATGTGAAAAGCTGCTATGAATTCCAGGTCAGCCTCCCATTTATGAGCTCTTCAGCCGGGCCCACGTGCTCGCACTAAAGGAAGGCAACATCACAGCCGTGGGAGGAAGGGAGCTCTCTGGACGTGGGTGGTTAAAACAGAATCAGACCCTGAGCACCGAACTTGGGGAGTATTGTGGTCAGGAGTCAGAGACTGGAGGACGTAAATTAGGACAGAAGGGGAAAGCTAATAAAACAGAGGGTGATTTTGAGAACTGCAACGTCAACTGGAAGCTGGAAGGTTCCTCTCAAGAGAATAAGAGCCTGGCTGGCTCACTCAGTTAAGTGTCTGGGTCACGGTTACCAGATGGAGTCCTGGGTGGGGCTCCACGCTGAAAATTCTCTCCCTCCCTCATCTCCCTCTGTCCCTCCCCTGCTTGTATTCTCTCCCTCTCTCTCTCTCAAAAAAAAAAAAAAAAAAAAAAAAGAAGAAGAAGAAGAAGAAAGAAGAAAGAAAAGAAAGAAAACAAAAATAAGAGTTAATTTATAAGGTTCCTGTGACTTAGGAATAGAGGTATTCTTTTTTTTTTTTTTAAATTTTTTCTTTAATGTTTGTTTATTTTTGAGAGAGAGAGAGAGAGACAGCGTGAGCAGGGGAGGGGCAGAGAGAGAGGAAGACACAGAATCTGAAGCAGCTCCAGGCGCCGCACTGTCAGCACAGAACACAACGCGGGGCTCGAACTCACGAACAGTGAGATCATGACCTGAGCCGAAGTCGGACACTTAACTGACAGCCACCCAGGCACTCTAGGAATATAGGTATTCTTGATGGTTATGGGGAAAAAAAGTATCCTTAGAAAAGCCACTGATGAATATGAAAATTGTATTTTCACCCTTTCACCACTTTTCCTGGTGTGTCATTAGCCATATAGTCTGTCAGTTCCCCCAAATAGTTGCCACGGACAGATGTTCTGTTGAAAATCCCATCGTCTGCCCAAATCTATCCACTGAGAATTGCATTTTTGTGCCACATGTCGTGTGAGTCCATAGCTGCTCTTATATAATTTCACTCCACTCCACTTCATGAATATCCCACTTCTTAGCAACTTCTAGAAAATCACTTGAGGCTTTTATCATTTGCGAACATAAGTGCACATGCACATATAAATGTGACTCAAATGCATGATGGATTACTTACCACAGCTCTTTTAAAGTAATGGACCAAACCTGTGGTTCTAAGTGCTATTTGTCTGTGTTGCTCTCTACCATTTTTGAAATTCCTTTGGTAGAAGTTGTTGTTTTTTAAAAAAAAAATTTAATGTTTATTTCTGAGAGAGAGAGAGCAGAGGAGGGACAGAGAGAGAGCTCCAGACTCTGAAACCGGTTCCAGGCTCTGAGGTGTCAGCACAGAGCCCAACACGGGGCTCGAACCCACGAACTGCGAGATCATGACCTGAGCCAAAGCCGGAAGTTTAACCAACTGAGCCATCCAGGCGCCCCTGGTATAAATTGTTTTAAAAAGACAACATATCACACACCCAAAATACAATCAATTTTATTGCTTTAAAAATCTCTCCATTTTAACAATATGTCCCAGTTGCTAAAAATGCTTATTCTTTTCATCTGCATTGCACCTAAGAGCCCCATTATTAATCTTGAGCTTTACCAACTTAACACATTTTTACACGCGTTGTATTAACTCACTAACAGGCCTAGAGGGAAACTGAGGCACAAAGATACTTGCTTAATGTCACACGATGAATCTCTAAGTTAGGCTACAGCTCACAGCTCTATTCCTATTGTCTCTGCTGTATCATGCTGCCATTTTGAATATCCACCATATTCACAGTAGTTGGCTCTGAGGGAATTTGGCGATTTCCCAGAGCCTGAAAAAAAAAAGAAAGAAAGAAATCATCACTGAAGACAGGAAAATAATGACTTGCTACTTCTGAAAAGAATTGCAAATATATAAAAACATATAGGCCATATGGTGTAAGAAAATACAGTTCAGCTGGACAGAGACGGGAAGCCACAGAAAGTGCTCACTAAGTTTTATGCCCTTCTCCATGTGCATCACAATGTTTTATTCCTTCCCATACTTTTATTTTGGAAATGTGAAAACTACAGCAATGTTGTGATGATAATGCAATGAACGCTTACATCTCCTAAATAGTGACATTGAGAGTCACTATTAATATTTATCATTTCCTTGTATTTGTTCTCTTTCTACTATTTCTGCTTATGCACTATTTCAAATATATATACCTACAACATGCATATAAATACATAGGTATATGCACATATAAATACATAAAATACATATACATTGTATAATACACATATCTGCACATCTTTCTGAGCCTATTGAAAGTAACTACATTTTACTGATAAACTTTTTAGTGCATGTCTCCAAAGAGCAAAGACTTTCTCCCTCATAACTGATTGATCACATCTAAGATATTTAAGAGACAGAAAATAACATCTAATGTACCATTCCAAATTAAACTTGTGTAATTGTCACATTTCATAAAGATATTCTATACAATGAGGATACATATATACTGCAATTATAAATGTGAAGTCTAGATAGCTGTCTAATGAGACTCTCGTTAATACCCATGCTCGGCGTTCCCTTGGTCTGTCTTTTCACTCCCCATAAATCTAGAATTGCTCCCCCGCCTTTTTGGTTTGTTTCCAAAAAATCGACATTTTGTGGAGCGTCTGCGGTGGTTGTTGCATAGACTGCTCTTCAGTTTGGATTTGTCTAATTGCTTCCGTCTCGTGATTAGATTCGGGTTAAGCTTTTTGGCAAGAATTACGTCTGTACTTTTGAGCAGACCCTATCGGGAGTCAGCCAATGTCACTTTCTGCATCTGTTCCAAGATCATACCTTTGATCTAATATGTAGAGATGCAAACAGGGAAAGAGGTGCTAAGGAAATTTCAGTATTGTTGCAATTACTTGTTCTTCCAAAGAAAAGAGACGTACTGCAATATTCTAATAACACATTGACGTACATTAGGTTAATAACTCACTGACTCTGGAACAAGAGCTGACATTTCCTAATCAAAAGCTAAAAAATATTAAGAGCATTAACTTAGCCATGATATGGAGATCCGCTCAACCTGTGTTCTCAGTATTGGAAATGCCAAGGTCTCTCTGTGACTGTAATTGCCCCAAATTGTTGCACCTTTCAGTAACACCTAAAGGGCACTCAGTCTCCCCTCTAACCCTTCATACAAGGCAAAGTGGAAATTTTCTTAGAGCCCAACTTGAAATCAGGCAGGTTTCTTTGAAGATTGCTGACTTGACTTACCTTGCAGAGTAGCCAGAAGGAGTTAATCATAAATGAACGATAGGTACTGTTATTATCCCTCATTTTACAAATGAGGAAATGAGACAGAGAGAGATTAAGGGACAATGGGTGGGTCAGTCGGTTCAGTGTCCGACTTTGGCTCAGGTCATGATCTTACATAGTTCGTGTGTTCTAGCCCTTCATCAGGCTGTGTGCTGACAGCTCAGAGCCTGGAGCCTGCTTTGGATTCTGTGTCTCCCTGTCTCTCTCTGCCCCTCCCCAGCTCATGCTCTCTCTCTCTCTCTCTCACAGAAAAAAAAAAAAAAANGACCTAATATCTAAAGAAGAGCAGAACACATATTCTCCTCAAGTGCACATGGAACATTGTCCATATAGACCAAATGCTAGGTCATAAAACAAGGCACAATAAATTGAAAAAAAAAAAAAAAAAAAAAAAAAAAAAAAAAAAAAAAAAAAAAAAACACCTTAAAAAAAGTAAAATAATACAAAAAGAAAACTTGATTACAAGGCATGATACATATCTGTCCTTTTAAGCATCCTTGAGTGCTTATTCAGGACATTTTAGAATCTGTAGCATTCACAGAAAGTATGTATGTTATGTTAAAAAGTGTGGAGGTGAGGGGTGCCTGGGTGGCTCAGTCGGTTGGGCGTCCGACTTCGGCTTAGGTCATGATCTCATGGTTTGTGGGCTCGAGCCCCGCGTCGGGCTTTGTGCTGACAGCCAGCTCAGAGCCTGGAGCCTGCTTCGGATTCTGTGTCTCCTCCTCTCTCTGACCCTCCCCTGCTCACGCTGTCTCTCTCTCTCTCAGAAATAAATAAAACATCAAAAAATTTTTTTACAAAAAGTGTTGAGGTGAAAAAGAGGGCATGCTGTTGGTTTTTGTAATCAGGCAGTAAAGTTGTGAGCCTCTCGTTCTCATGTGAATGGTAATACATTTAACAATGTGCCCATATATCTGCCCAAACATTAAATGTTGGGCAAACAAATCCTGGGGATTCATTCACAGTATTCATATCACAAAGAAAGAAAACTTTACTGTTAAGCAGGTAAATCCATTCCCTCTTTTTGTGTGTGTGCGCCAAGCATCTATATTGTAGCTTTGCTACTAAAGCAGATATGTTAAGTATAAATAATTGCCAGTATGCTTAGTGGAACTCTCTGTTTCCATTTTTTGGAAAAAGGAACACAGAAGTGTCTAGACTTGCCCACAATTGCATTGTGTCTAGACTTGCTCGTAAATCCACACTAAAAATGCAGAAATCACTGCAAGTTGAAACTAACAAAAATTTGTGCAATATGATATATTCCTCCTAAGTACTTATCATCATGCATTTATTTTCACAACCGATTTTGACTCAGAGATCTGTGGGCATTCATTTAAGCGACACATTAAAATATCCTCTGGACTGAAGATAGCATTAGCTGAAATATGACAGACGGTGGTAAGGAGAAAATGCATTCTTTCCGAAGCTCATTTCCAACATCACTGCCTTCAGCACGCCATAATTTTAAGCCTTCTCTTCCTTTACAATTTCCTCCCAGTAAAGATGTCGAATGCTGACCACAGTGGGCTCAACAATCCTTGTTAAATCATATCTCTTCTCCAGGCCATAGATGTGTGATTTATTTTCCTGTAGTATTGTTGGGTTTTTCAGTGGCCCTCAGGGCACTTGCCTTCTTCATTCAAGGTCACCTTCTTTCCAGAATTAAGTAGCCAAAGCAGGTTTTGGTATCTTCATATTTTCATGAAAAAGACTGTTTTTTGTATTTTTAAAATTTAAAAATTTTAATTCTAGTGCAATTAACATACAGTGTTTCAGTCATACAATATAATGATTCAACAATTCTGTATGTGACTTCATGCTCATCCTGGTAACTCTGCTCTCTTTATCCCTGTCACCTGCTTCACCCATCCCCCGCCCACCTCCCCTCTGGCAAATTTTCTACAGTTAAGAGTGCCTCTTGATTTGACTTTTTTTTTCTTTGTTTTGTTTCTTAAATTCCACAGACGAGTGGAATCATATAGTATTAGTCTTTCTCTGAGTGACTCATTTTACTTAGTGTCATATTCTCTACATCCATCCAGGTCATTGCAAATGGCAATATTTCACCCTCTTTTATGGCCCGATAGTATTGCATTGTATATTATATACCATATCTTCTTTATCCATTCATCTATCAGTGGATACTTGGGCTGCTTCCACCTCTTGGCTGTTGTAAATAATGCTGGCGTAAACTTAAGGGTGTGTGATCTTTTCAATTTGGTGTTTTTGTATTCTTTGGGTATTGACCCAAGTAGCGGATTTACTACAGCCTATGCTCTTTCTTTATTTTTTCTTTTATATGTATTTATTTCTGAGAGACAAAGACAGAGAGAGAGCAGGGGAGGGGCAGAGAGAGAGGAAGACACAGAATCCAAAGCAGGCTCTAGACTCTGAGCTCTTGCCACAGAGCCCAACATGGGGCTTGAACCCACAAGCTGTGAGATCATGACCTGAGCCAAAGTCGGATGACCAACCTACTGAGCCACCCAGGTGCCCCGAGCCTATCGTATTTCTATTCTTAATTCTTTGAGGAACCTCCATACTGTCTTCCACAGTGGCTGCACCAGTTTGCATTCCCACGGACAGTGCACAAGGATTCCTTTTCTCCACATTTCTGCCAACGCTTGCTCTTTCTTATGTTTTTTATTTTAGCCATTGAAAAACACTATTTTTTAAGTCACTAGTTTGGAGTTAGTCTTTGATCTTGAAGCCATGGGTCTTCATCCTACATCAGCACTAGCAGGTTGATGGCAAAGGATGGGAGTTACCTCTCCAGGGTTGAATCTTTTTCCTAAGGCAAAAGCCCCCCCCCCCCCCTTTGTTTTTGCGCTTTGGGAAATAAATTCTCTTCTTTTCGTTAAGTCTTTTCATTCCCACAATGAATTTCCACATGGGAAATATTTCAATATATTTAGATCAGAATTTTTTTTTTCATTTTAAGCTGCATACGTGTCTCCCTGAGACTTTTTTATCCAATAATACAAAGCTTCCCCCTCACCCCCGAAATAAGACTTTTTCGTTCACAGGCTCTAATATTTAGACTTTATGGAGTGAATCTTTCCTCATGCCATCATTCAGGAATAGTTCTGAGGAAACGTAGACTTTTCTGTGAGCTGAAATACACCCTTTAAAGATCTCAAAGAGACCTTACAGGGTGCGATTTTGATAATTTCTCCAGTACTATCTTTATCTAAACCCCCAATCTCCTTTACACTTTAGATTCAAGTGACTCTTTGTTGTGATGAGCACTGAGTGTTGTACGGAAGTGTTGAATCGCTAAATTCTACACCTGAAACTAATATTATGCTCTATGTTAACTAAATGGGGTTTAAAGAAAAGCTTGGGAAAGAAAAGACTCAAGGGACGACTCTTTTCCGGAGTGACTTCTGGTTATATGTCAAGACGGATCCTGTCTCCAGTCGAACTCCTCAGTTTGTTGGGGCACCTGGGTGGCTCAGCTGGTTAAGTGTCCAACTCCTGATTTCGGCTCAGGTCAGGATCTTACGGCTCGTGTGTTTGAAGCCTGTATCAGTCTCTGTGCTGACAGTGTGGAGCCTGCTGAGGACTCTCTCTCTTCCTTTCTCTCTACCCCTCCCTGCTTACTCTCCCTCTCTCTTGCTCTCTCAAAATAAATAGTTTTAAAAAACTGGTCAGTTTGCTAAAGCTTCAGTGCCTCTTGGGTTTTCCTTCCCCATATGTTAAACTTATCCCAATGTAGATAGACCAGGGGCCATACCGATCCATCCCTGTGCACTCACAGACAGTCTGCTAAGATAGGAACATCAACGCACCCCACCCCACCGAGTCTCTCCTATGCTCCGTATTCATGCACTGTAGATGATCGCGGCGTGTGCGCACTCACACAGACACGTGTGCCTTTTCCTCTCCACCCTGAAGCCGTGTGACCCAACGCAGGACACACAGGTGGTCACGTCAAGCAAGCCAGATTCAGAGCCACGGCTCAGTCAAGAAGTGATGTGCCGTCTTCTGTTTTCTCAGCTCTAAAAAGTAGATGAGTGCACCATCCTTCTGAGATTCCTATGGCTAGAGATCAAATGATTTATATACAAACTCTTGTGTACAAAACATTGTTCCCATTACTCTTCCTCAGAGGAATAAGAGGCACACGCCTTTGTGTTTGGGGCAATACGATAACAATACAAGAAGCTCGATAATTATATGTTCATGCATTAATTGATTTTTCAAATTGATTAAGCATCACCCCAGTTAATTATGCCTCCTCAATTTCCAAATTGCTTAAAATGAAATGTCAACCTGTCATCCCCTTTACTAATTTTAAGACCCAGGCTCCAGTGGGTGAACAGATTAAAGCGTTTACAACCCTGTCTTTGGACGATTTCCCTTAAAAACTTCTGAAATCATTGAAAAGCCAGTAAATGTATCCTTCTTCCATGCCCAGACCTCAAACACCTCAGTAATTCTGACCATGTCTGAGACCACGCTCCTTTCATTCTCTTCTCTTAGATGAACCGTCCGCCATCTCCCCCCAAGCTGCATTGTTCCTTTAAGTAAAAACCAGGCAAGTGAAGAGGGAATTTGGTTTCTGCACCGAGGAAGCCCTGGACTGGAAGGGAGACTGTGATTCTCTGGAGTATGTGCTAATAAATAAATTAATTCACTTTACCGTTGTGAAAATGGTCTGGGAGGCTTTTTTTTTTTTTTCTTTTTTTTTTTTTTTTTTGGTCAGCTGGAGAGAGGCAGTTAATTTCAGCTTTGTGAATTGAGTATTGGATCTTGTTAAGTAGCACAACACAGCTCGACCGACCAGCTTTCCTGAACGTGCATTTCTTGAGCAGAAACGGCAGGTAATGCAGTTGGTGTCGATGGGGTATCAAATCAGCCTGGCCAGAGTTGAGGTGTCTGCTTAATTTCCACCCTCCCCCTCACCCCAGTAGAACCCAAATGAGTGATGAATTTCCTACATATCCATCCTGGCATTTCGTGACCTGCTGTCCATTTTAAGGACATTTCTACACATCACACTCATAAGCACAATTACATTTGTTTCCATCTGTTGTTTTTGTTTTGAATTAAGTGAGGGCATCTTAAGTTATTTTTCTTACAGGAAGCTTCATACGTGGGGCGCCTGGGTGGCTCAGTCGGTTGAGTGTCTGACCTCGGCTCAGGTCATGATCTCACAGTTGGTGGGTTCGAGGCCTGCATCAGACTCTGTGCTGACAGCTCGGAGCCTGGAGCTGCTTCGGATTCTGTGTCTCCCTGTCTCTCTGCCCCTCCCCCATTCATGCTCTGTCCCTCTCTCTGTCTCTCAAAAATAAATAGTTAGAAAAAATTTTTAAAAAGCTTCATAGGCTTTATGAACAAATTTAACCTTATCAGTACGTTTATGGTAGGGCATAGAAACTTTTTGTCTCTGGATCTGAGTCCAGACTCCAATATTGGTCACTTCTTATCGATCCTTTGTCTCCACTGCATCAAATGAGCCTAGAAATACGTGTTATTATTGCTGACTGCCTCACTGCAAACGCATCTTTTTTAAAAATAAAGAATAAACATAACATAAGAAAGAATAAGAAAGAATAACATAACAAAGAAAGCTGTGTTAAGAATTTTGATCGTAAAGGTCTTGTGATGCATTCCCTGGTGAATCCATCATGGTCGTCTGGCATCGGGTTACCTGGTTGGCCTTAAATTCCTTTACTTTTTCTCCCACACTCTAGCTCAAGACAGATGATACTTAGGATTTGGAGAAGAAGCTGCGGAGTGTCCAATATCTTTGACCTTAAACATGACCTTCTCCGTGACATTACAGATCAAGGCATTGTCTTCCCCCAGAGCACCTAGATGAATTCTTTTTTGAATACCAGATCAAATGCCTTATCCCAACAGACCTTCCTGTTCCCTATAGTCAGAATACAGTATAACTTTCTCCAAGCTTCTATAGAAATTTGTCAATTTGTCTCCCCCTTTTACACCACTAGGGCCCCTTTCCTTGCATTGTTGCAATATTTTTGTTTCAACTTCGAGTAACTGGGCTGCAAGAATGAACACAACAGTACTCCCTAATTCTCAGAGTACCGGCTTGGTCAGTCACAACAGCCGAGGCTTTCTGCTTGGTAAGATGACCCGACGCTTCAGGAAGATCTTTCTTCCAGACCAGTTTCACAGCCTTAGGAACCGAAGCTGGAGCCTAGGGCTTAGGCTTTACTAGTCCAGAGTGATATCGTTCAGCCTAAGTTGTATACACTTTTCCTCACCTTGACCCCCTTTGACTGTTTTAACTCTGAACCCTGATCCGAAGCTTAGTGGAAGACGTCAGTCTAAGTAGTGTGTCTCCCTCACTCACCTTTCTATCTAAGGGACATCGGCGCAGCTACATTCAGGGCCACGAGCAAGACTACAGGGGTGGAATGGAAAGTGTGAAGCACAGACTGTGCACTATCATAGCACATTCACGAGTGTCAGCCCAGGACAGGATCATCACATGGGTGGGTATTTCTTGCCTCTCACTATCACAGCTTCATACCCTTTCCACCATTAATCTGGCTTCCTGGCCCCGTCACTCACCCGGGAGAAGGCCGTGGAATCGCATCTTCCAAGGTATCTGAAACGTGCCTGCTGTAGACCATTTGTCCAGCTCGCTCTGTGGCTTGCGGTCTTGGGCTTCCCCACACATCCACCTAGAGAGGCTGCGAAATAAAGCAACGGCCACTATGACCCTCGCATCTGGTTGGTTGGTCTAAAGCCCAGCTTCTCCTCACATCGCCATAGAGAGAAATTCTTCCATTTTCGATTGGCTAATTCGTGAACTTTGAAGGCAGACAATTTCTAATCCCAAGCAGAGAAGAGAGAAGGGCTTCTCTGCTGTTCTTTCTGAAGGACGTGACAAATAGGAAATACCCGATTACCTTCATCGAACATACTGAAAGTATTGCCTCTCCCCTGCATTCTAGGTTTTTGCCTAAAACACTGATTTTTTTTTCTACAAAAATGTTAAACTCATTTCATTCTGGGACTGTTTTGCACATTCTCAGTGGTGCCTTATATAGAGGACACACTTAACTGTTTGTAAACGGCAGCCAGTTTCTTAGTAGCACCTGCTGTCCGTGTCACCGTGAATCATAACTCTGGTCTCTCCTTGTGGTAACAGCCTGAGCCATTAATTTACCATTCCTGAGACGCTCAGTTATTTGGGAGGGAAAACCCATAGCTGTTTGGAGAAACAGAAAAGAAGGGAGCCTTGAAAGGCAGCTCTTCATGTAGTTAAAGAACTACCTGCATCTCATTCTTAGGGATTCCCCAGATGAAATCTTTACGTGAGAAATAAAGGCGTAGAAAATACCCTTCATTCAGCTACGTTGACCCCCCACCCCCCACCAGCCTCCACCCATAGGACACAGTGCTTATAGCACAAGTAGCTGAAATAAAATGTCTGTTACAGATCGCCTTCGCTCCCCGGTACAGTGTTATGTAATAGTATACAAAAGCACAAGGCTGTACATCTTGAAGAATGCAAGTAATGTGTGCCAATGTGCTTTATGCTAATGTAGCAAGAAAAAAAATTCGAGAAATTTCCAGAAAGTTATATCTGTTTACAATACACGGAAGAAACACATGCAGTCACTTGGTGTGATTTATCTGAAAAACCACATTGTCTACAAATGATAAAGATGGTTTGAGCAAATGAATCCTACATGGAAGATATTTTGGTACTAAAATTCAATGAACTTATATATGCAGTCTTTTTTAGTTTGTAACGTCACTCTGAAAACCTGGGATATACTTGCAAATACATACTGCATTTAGTGCAGGGGAGCCATGAGTCTATTGAAAAGGCATTGCACCAAGAATGAGATCAGTTGCTGGGTCTACAGGCTTCTAGATAGTTTGGGAGACTTTAGTGATTCCCTTTAGTTCTTTCTTCTTTGTCGTAGTGACAGGCTGCCAGGATTAGCCGCGCTTCTGATAGTAAATAAAGGCAGATGTCCGTGGCCACCGCATAGGGAAGTGAGTTCGCTTGTTTCCTTTTGCCCTACTTGTTTTTTGTGGTTGACACACAATGTTATATGAGTTACAGAGGTACATGTCATATTAGGTGTAGGTATAGAACATACTGATTTAACAGTCTTCCACATTGCTCAGCCCTAAGCATGCTTGGCCCCCATTGCCAACACCCAACACTACTGTGATGTCATTGACTATATTCCTTAGGCTCTACCTTTCATCCGCATAACTTACCAATTTTACAGTTGGAAGTGTATTCCTCTTCAGTCTCTCCAGCCATTTTCACTATACATTCCCTTGGCAACCACAAGTTTGTTCTCTGTACTTACAAGTCCGTTTCTACATTTGTTTGTTCATTTTTTTTTTTTTTTTGATTCCACATACAAGTGAAATTGTAAGGTACTTCTCTTTCTCTGACTTGTTTCACTTAGCATGATACATACACACACACATAGACACACATATCACATCATCTGTATCCATTCATCTATCAGTGCACAGCTGGGCTATTTCCATATCTTGGCTATTGTAAATAATGCTGCAATAGACAGAGAGGTGCATATATCTTTTCAAATTAGTGTTTCTGTTTTCTTTTTGTTGTTGTTGTTTATTTATTACTTTGAGAGAGACCGAATGCGATGGAGGGTCTGAGAGAGAGGGTGACAGAATCCGAAGCAGGCTCCAGGCTTCGAGCTGTCAGCAATGAGCCCGACACGGGGCTTGAACCCACGAACTGTGAGATCATGACGTGAGCTGAAGTTGGATGCTTAACCGACTGAGCCACCCAGGGGCCTCCCTCTAGTGTTTCTGTGTTCTTTGGGTAAATACCCAGGAGTGGAATTCCTGGATCGTATGGTAGATCCATTTATACTTTTTTGAAGAACCTCCATACTGTTTTCCACAGTGGGGGCACCAGTTTGCATTCCCGCCAGCTGGGCATGGAGGTTCCTTTGTCTCTGCATCCTCGCCAGCACTTATTATTTCTTGTCTTTTTGATTCTAGCCATTCTGACAGGTGTAAGGTGGTATCTCCTTGTGGTTTTGATTTGCATTGCCCTAACAATTAGTGATGTTGAGCATCTTTCCATGCGTCTTTTGGCTATCTATATGTCTTCTTTAGAAAATGTCTATTCAGGTCCTCTGCCTATTTCTTAAATCAGTTTATTTGTGGTTTGGTTTTGAGTTGTATATTTTGAGTAATAATCCCTTGTTGGATATATCATTTACAAATATCTTCACCCATTCAGTACGCTCCCCTTTGATTATCTCGATGGTTTCCTTTGCTCTGCAAAGCTTTTTTAATTTTGAGGTAGTCCCAACAGTTTATTTTTGCTTTTGTTTCCCTTGCCTCAGGAGACAGACCGAGAGATATGTTGCTATCACCTGTGTCAGACATTCCCGCTATGTTTTCTTCTAGGAGTTTATGGTTTTAGGCTTCACATTTACATCTCAGGTTATTTTAACTAATAATCACGTTAGCTCTTGACTCACACTTTCTCTTTTAACTGCTCAGAAATTCTGTGAGGTGAAAGTTATTAGCCCATTTTACAGATGAGACCTAGAACTGTAATGCAGGAGTTGGCGAGGTCGCATGGTCTATGTAGAGATCTCCCCACTCTGTGGCTGTGGGAATGCAGCTATAGAAGAGGCTTCATGAATGCATAGGTCTGTGTCCTAGTAACTATTTATATATTTAACACATTTTAAATGTTTATTCTCTGAGAGAGACAGCGTGAGCAGGGGAGGGGCAGAGAGAAAGGGAGACGTAGAATCTGAAGCAGCTCCAGGCTCTGCACTGTCAGCACAGAGCCTGAAGCAGGGCTTGAACCCGTGAACTGCAAGACCATGACCTGAGCCAAAGTCAGACACTTAACCAATTGAGCCACTCAGATGCCCCTCAATAACTTTATTTAAAAACAACAAGCAGGGGCGCCTGGGTGGCTCAGTCGGTTAAGCGTCCGACTTCAGGTCAGGTCATGATCTCACGGTTCGTGGGTTCGAGCCCCGTGTCGGGCTCTGTGCTGACAGCTCAGAGCCTGGAGCCTGCTTCAGATTCTGTGTCTCCCTCTCTCTCTGACCCTCCCCTGCTCACACTGTCTCTCTCTCCCTCTCAGAAATAAGTAAAAGCATTAAAAAAAACCACACACACACACACAACAAGCACTGAGTAGGGTTCAGTCCATCAGTCGTAATGGGCAGACTCATTTTTTAAAGGATGGTAAGTCCTAACCTTAGTTGGGTTGGTAAGCTAAGTTTCGCACATATCCTAGGTATGTGTTCTTATTCACTACACATGATCCACTGTGAGAATGTTGGAAACCTACTAGAAAATGGCACTCATGCATCTTCCAAAGAGAATCACTAATAACAATCAGGCGTATTTCTGCTTCATCTTGGTTCCACTCATTTTTGCGCGTGGTGAAGATTGTACTGTTGGTAGATTCCGGTGTATGCTTTGGTTTTACTCAACACCGGTCATAACCAATTCTCTTTGCCTTTTAAATCCTTCATGAATATCATTTCAGTATGGATATCCCCAACACCAACTGCCTGCATCCAATGGCAGGCTGAACCTGGAGTACAGAAGGCTGGCTCTTGCCTCAGGGTGCGTGCTATAGGCTGAATGTTGATGGCTTTCCCGAAAAAATTCACATGCTGCAACCTAATCCCCAGTGCAGTGGTATAGGAGGTGAGGCCCTTGGAAGATGGTTAGTTCTCAAAAATGGCATCAGTGTCCTTATAAAAGAGACCTCATACCCTCCCTTACCCCTTCTCCCATGTGAGGACATAGCAAGAAAGACAGCCATTCGTGAACCAGGAAGTGCGTCTCCCAGGACTAGGATTCTGCCAGCACCTTGATCTTGAACTTCCAGCCTCCAGAGCTGAGAAATACATGTCTGCTGTTTATAGGCTCCCCCAGGCTACTGGAAGCTGTTATAGCAGCCTGAATGCACTGAGAGAGTGGTGCTGAGCGACATGTAGTGTGGGTCATGCTGCAGACTTCCCCATGGGGTCCTGTTGAAGTTCATGTGCACAAAGATCACATCACCTTGCTTCTCCCACCCCAGCCCCATCCTTGTGTCCTGAGAGCTCACCTTCAAAAATTTACATGTACAGGTGAAAATCCTTCTCTCTTTGTCTTAGGTCATAAAGCCTGACCTAAGATACCTCTTATAGAGAGAGAGAAAGACATCTCTTTGGATCTTGGTCTTAAAAACCTAATTTTAAGAGATCCTACGTCTAAAACTATACTTTTTACTCCCATTATTTTACGTAGTTTGAAAATGAACAGGAAGAAAGATCCCTATGGTTTTCTAAGAAAGTCTAAGAAGGTGTTGTTATAAAAGCTTACAAACCTAATCGCTTGTCTTAGCGATTGTCTATCAGAAAATCCATTTGCTGAGTAAGATAATGGGTCTGTCTTCTGAGTATTCAGCATCATCTGACAGTACATTGGTAAGCTGTAGTCTTTACGGTTGGGAAAAATAAACTCAGGGGATTAAAATAAATATAATAGCAGGAGACCAACTTAATTTAAAATTTCCCCATGGGAGGGACATAAAAGTAAAATGTTTAGCTCCTGATCTTCAGTATAGATTTCAGAGAATTCTAATTCTAACTCAGGTATGGGAATGAATGACAACATTTCCTCTGTTAAAAAAAATTCATGTGTCTCACTACTGTATTCAGGTCGCAATGCAATCAACCCTGAGACTCGATTGCTTCAACTCCAAAGGATAACTTCTTAAAACCACCATTTTCCCTGCTCGTCCCTCAAGTCAGCCTTGCTGTGTTTTTGTTATTGATGTGTGTGTGTTTTTCCATGTCCCCAAATAGAAAGTTACACAAGCAACTATTTTCACTAACATTCTCAACAAAATGGAGGAACAGTCTAACTCCTTGATATCTTTCTTAAGGTTTTTTTAAAAAGTCACCTGAAAACACGTTTAAAGTAACAGAAACACAACCTTTTTTTCCCCTTTTTACAACAAACATAAATGCTTATCTCAAAGTGTAGTTTTCCCTAGGGGGTAAAGTTGGAAGCGTTTCAGTCCTGTTTGTTTTTCACAAACGCCCCGATCTCTTCACCGAAACCTTAGTAGGATTCACTCGAATGCACGAATTCTCTATCCTTTGCCTCTGTCGCTCTGATTTCGGTAGACTGCTCTAAGGCTGTCACTACTTCTACCATCCATTCATTCATCTGATTGCAAGTGCCAGCTATTTCTTGGCATGAGAAAACCTGTCGATCTCGCACGAATCAACGCTGGTGGGTGTACACTTCCAGATTTAAAACTGGTTAGTAGGATTCTGTGCTGTGTAAGCTGCATTTGTGTGTGTGTGTGTGTGTATTTCCAGATTATATACCAGCACACCCAATGCACAGCCTCATGGTCATAATTGTATTGGAGTTGTTAATGTAAATTAGGCAGGCTTGTTTGTTTTTCTTTCTTTCATAATTTATTGTCAAGTTGGTTTCCATGTAACTCCCAGTGCTCCTCCCCACAAGTGCCTCCTCCATGCCCATCACCCCCTTCCCTGCCCCCCCACCCCCATCAGCCCCCAGTTTGTTCTCAGTATTCAAGAGTCTCTCATGGTTTGCCTCCCTCCCTCTCCCCAACTATTTGTCCCCTTCTCTTCCCCCACGGTCCCCTGTTAAGTTTCTCCGGTTCCACTTACAAGTGAAAACATAATGGTATCTGTCCTTCTCTGTAGGCAGACTTCTTTGAGTTCCGTGTCACTGGAATTCGCCTTACAGATGGGTGTCAGGTTGTTTGACTTTGGTCAGCGACTCTGGGCATTTCTTGACATTCAGTAAGGCACCGCGGGTGGCTCCCAAAATCGCAACAGGGTGCATCTCTTGCCATTTCTCCAGTGAGTGACGTCACATGGGTACCTTGAAATCAGCTACACTACGAGTACTTACACCACAGAAATTGGTAAACTCAACAAATCGGATATGTCCCCCCCATCCCAGCTACTTTGGAGAGCCTGTTATTAAGCATTTACTCGTCTTCTGCTGTCTAAATCTCTGACACAGCAAGAATGATTAAGAATAAGGCCCAAAGCAAATAGCCTTGCCGTCTGAGTACGAAATGAATGGGATGCTGAGACACAGAACAACAAAAATCTTCACTGCTGATTCATAAAATGGAGGTGGAGCCTTTGGGAATTATTAGATTTAAATGAGGTGCTGGGGCTGGGGCCCCATGATGGGATTAGTGCCCTTGTGCAAGGAGAAGAGACGCCAGGGATTGTTCTCTCTCCACCTTGTGAGGACACAGTGAGAATGTGGTCGTCCTCAACCCAGGAGGAGAGACCTCACTGGGCTTCCTGATCGGGGACATCCAGCCTCCAGATTTGTGAGACCCAACAGTCTGTAGTCTAAGATACCCACACCCAGTCTACGCTACTTTGTTTTGATATCCTGAGTAGATCAAGACACCCGGCAAGGAGGGAAACAGTTGTGGTTGATGATCTTTCCTGTGATTTTCAAAGCTTTAGACTGACTATTCTGATGCCATTACAGGGCTCCACCATGTGTACAACCCACTTGTGTTTTAAAGACAGCTTGTTTAGAAACCAGAGCGCCACAGGAATTTCCTAATTCAGAGAGGTACCTTCTAGATGGAAAATTCTAAATAAGATCTGTATTTCAACAGGGCATTAAAACATTCCCATTGCCCAGCTCTGGCCAGGTATCCATTCAATGGATGTATCCAATCAATCTAGTGGATGGGTTGAGATGTGGAGATGTCAAAAAAAAAAAGAAAAGAAAAAAGAAAACAAAAACCACTCTTTCTCACCATTTCTGAGTTTACCAGATGTACAACAGAATTTTTTTTAGTCTCCTTAAAATTTTCCCATGACAATTATACCCAAGTATTAAATAGCTAGCTTTTGTGTTTCAGATATAATTTTTTTTTTTTTATGGTAAGAAGATGTGGCTGAGATGAGGGCTCACTGTGATAAAGGGGGAAACTGGTAACATCTCCCACAGCAACGACCGACCAACCAGTTCTAAGGACAGACGTCTTCCAAAGGAGTTTGGGGGGAGGAGTCATGTTATCTTGAGAAACACCAGAGAACTGAGAAAAAAAACACAGAGGGATGTTAAAACACCTGCTTCCCCCACTCCAAGGTGGGATAATTCTGTAGCAGGTAGAAGTGGGTTGCAGATAGAGTGTTGAACAGCAGAAGGGGTTTTGTGTGGAAAGAGGGAAAAGAGCACATGATTGAGTAAAGACATAGACAACTAGTGAATGCGGGGAAATGTTTGCCTTATGAAGAGAACAAAGCGAAGAAGTGGCGACAGAGGGTAAATGGAAAGCCCATTGGAGAGGAGAGTGACTGGGGGGCTGAAATTAGGGATGGGTTGGTGACCACCCATACCATGTTCCGGCACTGGATGGCATGCATGGTGTCTGCCTGCACAAGGTCCCGAGTGAGCTGAAGAGAGAACTAAATTTATTGGTGTGGGTCATGTGGAATGGTTCTGTCTGGTAGAATTTTCAAACAGCTCACCTGTGTCATTTTGAATTTTCTGGTAACTGTATTTGAAAAAAAAAAAAAACCCTATAGACAAGATAGGGATGTTGATTTAAAGTAACATTTTATGTAACCCAGTATATCTAAAATATTATTTCAACATAGATCATCAACATTAAAAATGTCCTGCAGACAAAATATTTTGAAATCAGGTGTGTGCTTTGTACATAGAGCCTATCTCCGTCCAGACTCCCACATTTAAAGAGATTCATGGGGCCCCTGGGTGACTCGATTGCTTAAGCACCTGGCTCTTGATTTCAGCTCAGGTCATGGTCTCTCAGTTCCTGGGCTCTGCGCCGAGCATGGAGCCTGCTTGGGATTCTCTCTCTCTCTCTCTCTCTCTCTCTCTCTCAACATAAATAACCTTGCAAAAATAAATTCTTTAAAAAATAAAGAGCTTTATTGCCTCGCATGATAAATGGTCCCCACACCGGATAGCACCGGTCTCCGATAAATAATTGCCCGTGGCTTGGGTCTGTGTCTTTTAAAAGTGATTTCTCTATGAAATGAAAGCAACCGCCACCCTCATGAGTGTTTGAGGGTTTCACGATCATGCTTCCCTGGCCACTTTATCTCGTTATTATCATTTGTGTTTACTATTTATTTTTGCCAAAACTCGTGATGGGCAAAAGCAAGCTCTTGTTTTCTCCATCTGCCTACCCTCCTCTCCCCTGCACTTCACTTCTCTGCTTGATGGTGACATTTTCCCAAATTGTATTTTTTTCCTTGCAGTCTGGTCTGCTCTCTGTTTCCTCCCCACGTGAGCTGCTCCCGTGAGCTCCATGCCCTGACAGAAATGAGACAAACAAGGAAACTCTGTTGACGTGAGAGTGATAAATTGCTAGGAGGCATCCGGATTTGCCACAGACAATAGGCTTGGTTGTCTTTCTCCATCAAAGCGAGAGAAACAGCACCAGGTAACTGGGGCTGGTCTCATCAGGGTGCGTCTTTACCAGAAATTGCTTCCTAAAAGGGCTGAGATGTCCACAGCAGAGAAGCCAGCAGCCAGGCCCTTATAACTGCACACAGAATATGCTTCATGAGGTCTGTGTTTAGGTGCTTATTTATTTTGCACTGAGACGTTGGGTGCAGGTAAAATAATACGATCAGCCGTCCCCAGGAGGAACACAGAAGGAAGGAAGGGACCCTTGCTTTGCTGCACCAAGATTTGCTTATGCCCTTCATCTAACACTAACAATAGGATCTCTGTGTACTTGTAATTGCTTATTTAATAATTTTATTGTTTTAGCCGCCATCTCTTCCCTTGTTCAAAAGTCATTT
Organism: Hyaena hyaena; assembly: GCF_003009895.1. Lineage (NCBI taxonomy): Eukaryota > Metazoa > Chordata > Mammalia > Carnivora > Hyaenidae > Hyaena > Hyaena hyaena. Next base: position 1,938,964 of record NW_024080774.1, read on the forward strand.
GTCTTGTTTTGTTGTTTTTTTCCCTAGGAACGGTCAGTTCCTATCCTTCACCCATCCAGTGTCTATCCATTGTCGGGCTTTTAATTATCACTTCCCAGGAGCTGCTCATGGCGTAGGGAGTTCAGCCTTTGCTTCTGAGATGAGCAGGATGCTGCTTCCATCGCTTGGGAATTCTGTGTAGGATACAAAATACTATGTAAACAGTGTTCCCACAGATAAGCAACAACCAATTAGAAGAACATATAGAAGAACAATGAGTAACTAGAAAAAGTGTGAAAAATAACAACGAGGAGGATGGTTAAAAGCCTTTGAAGTATTGTTATAGTATGTTTTAGAGTTTAGCGACATACACTAGCCAGTGAAACACAAAATAATCATTTCTTGTTTGTACTGAAAATACACTGAGCCCTGTACTGCCCATTATGGTTACCATTGGCTGCATGGGGCCATTTCAGTTTAGTTTCTTCTTTAATTAAATTAAAAAAATTGTTCCTCGCTTGTATCTGCCACATTCTAAGGGCTCAGCAGCCACACACGTGGCCTGATGCTACTATATTGGACGGCACTGATGTGGAACATGTTCATGATTGCTAAGAGTTCTGTTGGACGGCACTGGCGTTTGTCCATTCGGTCGATGTTTCTTAGAACTATATTCCAAGTCCTGTGCTAGTTATTGTAGATACAACAGAAAATGAAACAGAAATCCCTGCCTTGGTGAAGCTTATGTTCAAGCGAGAGGTGCAAACACCACGAGGTGGTCAAGTCTTAGTTTGTAGTGACAGTGAGTTAGGTGCAAATTTAAAATCGACCTTATTTACATACTTACTTTCTTTAATAAGCCATGAGCTCACATAGAAACCAGAGGAGCCCTACTCATCTTGATAATCCCTGAGTGTGATATCGTGCCTGGTACTTACTTATAGTAAGTATATCATGGGCGTTTAATTAGTCAACAAAAATCATCTTTATGACTCATCTGCCATTTTGTTCATAGGGAAACAGGACCAGGGAATGCCAGAGACTAGATAACACTCGGGAAGTGGAAGAACCAAATGTAACATCCATTCTCTCGGTTTTACATCACCTCCAGAAAACAGTAGAATTAACAGTGATGGGTTTCAGAGCAAGCCATTCTGTAGAGAAACACACCAGGATCTAAAAAATTGGAAAACAAAGATAATTATCATTGGGAAGATTGCTCAGTTTTGATGATAAAACTTTTCGAGAGAACATAGGATACGTGAAAAGTTCTTGGTTCCTTTTATGCTGGTGCTTTTGTTGTGGGTGATGCCTGCTCACGCACATCAGATTCTCCGCCCCTTGCTCATGTGTTCTCTGGGAAAGAATGAGAGTTGGTGAGGAAACACTTGGACATGAATTGTTATAATGCGTCTTGATATTCATGTTGCAGTTTACATTATGACACCTTATTTTAACCGAGATTGGTCCCTAATGACTTAAATACACACAATTATATGTTTTTATCCGAAGTGCTCATTTCCTTTCCAAATTGGATTCAGCTAGTCCAGGCACTGGCAACATAGTTTATTTTCAATATGTGTGATTATCTGAGTTCCACTTTCTCTTGCAACCATTTTTTTGTGAACGTAGAGTAAGTCCTACAAGCTTCCTGGAAAAACCAAATTAGTTGCCCGTTGGTGATGTTGTAAACCATAAATGTTTGGAATTAAATGCAGATATTCAGGGGCACCTGGGTGGCTCAGTTGGTTGAGCGTCCGACTTGAGCTCTGGTCATGATCTTGCAGTCTGTGAGTTTGAGCCCCACATTTGGATCTGTGCTGACAGCTCAGAGCCTGGATCTCGATTCAGATTCTGTGTCTCCCTCTCTCTCTGCCCCTCCCCTGCTCATGCTCTGTCTCTCAAAAATAAATAAACATTTTAAAACTTTTAAAATAAATAAAAGCAGATATTCAGAGTGCGTTATGTGTGCTGGAAAACTGTGGAAAATTAGTTAAAGCTGCGTAAATGATACAGATTATAAAGTACTTCATAAAATGACATGGATTATAATGTAGGCTCACAAGTTTAAAATAAAATTTTAAAAATTTTTATTAGCTCTGGGCTCAGTTGGTTAACTGTCTGACTTCAGCTCAGGTCACGCTCTCACAGTTCTTGAGTTTGAGCCCTGCGTCGGTCTCTGTGCTGACAGCTCGGAGCCTGGAGCTGCTTCTGATTCTGTGTCTCCCTCTCTCTCTGACCCTCCCCTGCTCACACTCTGCCTCTCTCTCAAAAATAAACACGCGTTAATTTTTTTTTTCAATTTTATTAGCTCTTTCCTTGACAAAAAATACAAGTTACCTGTAGAAAGGGATTGACAAGAACATAAAAAGCAGAGAACACACTCACCATGGCTCCTGAATTTCTTGAAATAACGACAAATATTTTTTGGCTTATTTCCTTTCAAGTATCTTTTTTTCTCTGTTCATTTTTGGTGTGTCATTTCATTATTTTATACATTTCATTATTAAATACACTGTGCCTAACATTCTCATTAAATGGAGGATAATCTAATGATTGTGATTTCAACCCTGTGTCTTTTTAATATCTTCTTTGCTTAACTATTTCTTCTGAGAGTCAAAACTGATACTTGGAATATTTTTAAATGTAGTAATTTTGAAGGGGACCTGACATTAATTATGCATCAAATGTGGAAGCAACAGGCTTACTCACCTGAGCACTGAGCGTACAGGATTTCTGCTTGTCAGCTTTTAAGTTTGGACAGATACCTCCCAGGGACACCTGTGTCCCTTGGACTATAAACTTTCTTGGCCAGCACCGTGTGTTCCTTTGTCCTTCTATTGAATGGGCCAAGTTATATCTAGAACGCGTTGTTGTTATTCATTCTTAATCTCTACAGGTATTGCAAAATTCCCATCTCTGCCTCTGCCCCCTTCCCTCAGAAACTACCTCTTTTTATCTGTTTTTCCACACTCTCTTCCTGCTCAGACAGGGCCCCATATGCATTTGAGCATTTCATTTCAAATATTTCCATGGCTAAGCGAGGCACAGAGCAGGCATTTTGAAAGACACCAGAGCAAGCCAAAAAGCTCCCGCATTCAAGGGGTTTAAATCGAGAAGGAGATGAAATAGAAGATTGCTTTATAAATAAATGATGCGGGTATGCCCCTCCCCTTCAACTCCATGCAGCTTAACCTAATTAATGTGCACATTGTCACTATTCATCATTCAGTAAAGATGAGGATTTGATTCCCAATAATGAGTAGAATGTCCATGTGATGCCCGTGATGTTTATAATTGACCCTAGGCTGATTAGTAGTGTAGCAAATTAGTAACAATATATTATTAATGACTTAGCACTAACTGATGGAGAAGGTCAGTCTAAATTAGTGAAAATCGTTTATTTCTAGAGTGCTCATTTACAAATTAAGTGCTTGCAAATTTTGTTCACAGTGCTGACGATAATGAACAAAATATGTTCATTTGTCATTATGAAATTAATTATGGTCAAATATATAGTCTTTTCCCCTCTCTCACTCGACCTAGGCTGATTTAGCCACTTAGCAATGCCCATATACTTTGGAAAGAGCCCGAGTTGGATGCTTAACCGACTGAGCCACCCAAGCGCCCCTCAAAGTAGAATTATTAAAATTATTTTAATTTCCAGGAACAGGTCTGTATGTAAAACTGTTTAAGGGACACCTGGATGACTCATTTGGAAGAACATGTGGATGTTGATCTTGAGGTTGTGAGTTCGAGCCCCAAGTTGAATATTGAGATGACCTGAATAAACGTTAAAACAAACCACAAAAACCTGTTTAAATAGAGCAATCAGTTAGTAGGTTTCAGCCAGCACTTTGTCGGTTTTATTTAGCAGCTAGTAAGGTTGGAGGTTAGTGTAAGTCTTGACAGCTTAACCAACAGATGTCACTTTCTCGTGTAGAAGATCTTAACAGGTGCGTTCGGAACTGTGTCAAGAAGGATCCAAATCAACCCGCCCTTTTCCATGAGGTAATGCTTTGTGTGTTCTGAGGGACCTGATGCAATTAACTGGATGGAAACAGGGAAATTTTTTGAGATTAAAAAAAATTATTTTGATCTCCATGGAAACTATGTTGTACTCTATTATGATCAATGAATGTCAAACACTGGGAAACTGACAAAGGGTGAGTGATTTTAAATGGCTGTTGTTGCTGGAACTACTCGAAGAGATTCTGAGGCCATGCGACTCCACAGAAAGTCGCAGTCAAGACTCACGGTGTGTTTCATAAACTCAACCTGCAAGGATGGCCAAGGTTTCCATTGGTTCCCGCAGATGCCCATGGCTGTCAAGGTGTCAACTGAAACCCAGTGCCTTGACTTAACATCCCCTACATCCCCACAGCTTCCTGGGGTTGTACATATGTGCTTTCCATATGTGCATTCTTCATCTCCAAGCTCTAGACAGCTGTTCTCATTTTACAGATGAGAAGACTGAGGATCGGGAAGGTGACATGTTCTATCTAAGTTCACACAGCTAGTAGATGCCTGACCACGGGTGTTAGTCTAATGACTGATTATCTTTCTGCACTACGATGACCTTCTGGCTGAGTTGATTTGCTTATACCCTCTGTATTTCGTAGTGCATTCTGCACAGAGAACTCACACAAGCATATGGTCTTCTTCATGACTCAGGGAAGAATGTCTTATCCTTTGCTTATACACGTATGCTTGAAAGATCTCATTGAGGAGCCAGAACGGCCCCTTTTCCCCCATTGTCCTGCCTCCTTGACCTTCTAATGGCAAATGAAAGCTCCTCTACTCACACCAAATAATGTCAAGACCACAGTCTAAATCCAGCCACGTGAAAAGGATGTTCTGTCCGCTGCCTTAGAAAATCTGCTTTTGAAGATAGAGTCTCAGCAACTCATCCGTCCATCCATCGAACAGATATTTATTCAACAGCCACTGTGCTCAAAACAGACAGGGGAGTCAGTACACAAGTTCCATGCTTGACCTCAGGTGTCTGCCAGTCTGATGAAGAAAGCGGTCATACATAGGCTCTTAGCAAACGGTACTGTTTTGGATCTGGAGCGCAGAGCCAAGGATACTGACAAAAAACAATGGGGGAAAGATGCCTTTACCAACAAACTCTACTGAATTAAAAAAAAAAATTCAAGTACAGCTGAGTCATTTGGTAATTATTAAAGTCTGTATCGTTATAGGAACCATTACATGATCAGTCGGATGGCAATGGAGGGATAGAGACATTAAATACATCCTTTGCGGGGAGTTCTTCCAACTCTCAGGTTCAGATACCTATTTCCCCCTCTTTGGAGGTGTAACATGAATGCATCGACTTTCCATGGAAATAGAATGAGTCTCTCAAGTTAAATCTTAAATACTCCAGTGAGTTTCCAAAGGGCTAAGCGACAAATTTGCAAGTTGAGACCTGTGAATGAAAGCAGATAACTTAATGAACCCATGTCAGAAATTTAAAGTTTCAACAAAAATTCCCAAGAAAACTTTTAACAGCACAGAATGAAAAGGGGTACCCAGGGGTAAAGTCATAAGTATGTAACATTTCCTTCAAGTTATGAAATATTTTAAGACATGTGCTCATAAGAGCTTCTTTATCAAGGCAGAATTTTTACTGCCACATCTTCGGAATGAAAAGATAGCCAAATGTTTTCTGGACTCTCAGCCTCTCTTCCACAATATGACAAATTATACCATCGTGTAGAAACTGAAATTGTCACTTATGTCCTATGAGAGTAGAAACTTGGGTGTTGGTATATCTAGGAAATTACTGATACAAGTAAGCCCTCAAAAGAGTTATTACAAATGGAGAACAATTTGAGACTGTGTTATGACAACATGAGGGGGGGGTTTAATAGCTTTATTGGGGCATAATTGACATAAAACCTTCCACCTCATTCAAGCAATGAGTACCTGATACAATTGTCCATCCCTGGCTTTATAACACTTACGCCAATGCGTATTTTCCACATATTCTGCACTGCTTGGAGGCTTCCACGTGCGTGAATATATTCTTGCAAGGGTGAACAAGAAACTGTTTGCTTTAATTATATTTTTCCATACGCGAATCCTACGCATCACCTCAAATACACTACACAAACGGTATGCACAGTCAGTGGATTCAGAGGCATAGTGCAAAGGTGGAGATTTATTGAGTGATTGGAGAAGCTTTACAGTCAACACTTTGAATTGTTCAGCCTAATCTGAGTTATGTTCTCCAGAAAATGCAATGCTGGATTCCAAGCAGTTTCCATGATAAGTGAGCATTTTGTGTAACATAAATCTGCTTTCCTCATACTGGAAGCCTGTGAGGCTTGTCTGCTGATTTCAGATTATACGAAAACCATGAGGGGCACCTGCGTGGCTTAGTCGGTTGAGCGTCTGACTTCAGCTCAGGGTCATGATCTTATGTTTCATGAGCTCAAGCCCTACATCAGAGGTCCAGTGCTGTCCACACAGATCCCCTGCCCCATTTTCTCTCTGCACCTCCCCTGCTCACGCTTTCTCAAAAATAAACAAACATTTAAAGAAAGGAGGAAAAAAAACATGCAAAAATAGTGGATTTCAGCTTCTTCTATTAATGTGTCAATAAAAAGCGTTAAAAATAAAAACAGAAAAGCACTTTAGATTCTCCACTTAACTGCTGATAGAGGGAGACTGGGAAGCAAAGGGAAGATCGTCTAAAATCCACGTTCCCTTAGAAGGGGTAATTCCTTAGGACAATTAAGAAGACGAGGGATTCAGATATTCTGCAGGGTTCTACTCATTGCACTTACCTACGCTGGACGTTGCCCAAGGTGAGAAGAAACAAAGCGCGTGTGGCACCTCCCAGAGCCATCCCGGACTTTCTGTTTGGTTCTTATGAACACAGAAACAAAGAGAAGTTCCCTAACTTGCTTCCGTAGCCCTTGGGAAGAGAAAAATCTTGCCAAACATCTCCTGGAGGCAACTGAAAGGGTTTCACTCTCCCTCGCCCTTTACTCCACCACCCACCTGTGCACACGCCACAGCAGCCAGCCGGCCAGGAAGGGCCCCGGGCAAGTCACGCCGGGGCACTTTTACTTCCACCGATAATTTCTGAATGGCAGACTGCTATTTCACACCGAACGCCTCTGTTGAGAATCGGTCTTGTGGATTTTTAGAATGAGATGTTTCCGTTCCATGATTTCAAGGTTGGCCGGCTCTGAGCATTATACTGTCAGGTAAATATGAGCTCGAGGAAGGAACGCATGTGGACTCATTATAGGCTAAGGGAAGTGAAAAGGATTTTTCTCTTTCAGAGTTTATCCAGCTGGATTTATAGTTGATCCAATAATTGCTTTAATAGCGGTGCACGATTCAGAGCACATCTTCAAACATCTCTGTACATTTGGTAGCTCCGTGGAACGCCACACTTGAAAGTCCCCCGAGCTCTGACCACAGGGCTCATGACGTGGGCAGACAGGGGGAGCTGGTGACTTTTGTGATCACGCGTTAACAAGCGAAGTGCTGGCCTTGCAGTGAATATTTGGTTGGTGGAACGTTTGGTTTAAATAACATTAAAGACCCGGTCGAAGGATGCATTTTGTAGGGAGTGAATTTTCAAGCACAGGCACACACCAGCTAAGGAATGCTGTTGCAGCCCTTTATGCTCTCGGCCTGTGCCTCAAGACAGGCTGGTGGCATTGCGCGGTAGAGGCAGAACTGCATTCAAATCCTTGCCGATGACTTTGAGAGCCCCTGTGGGAAGTCTTGACTGTCCTCAGACCCGCGTTTCTGATGTGTTCTCTGGCTTACTCTTCCTAGAGTGTTACTGGGTATTCATTTCCGATGCGCTGGGTTGAGACCCCGCCCATCTCCAGATTCATAAGTTGAGTTCTAACTCCAAGGACCTTGTTTGGAGGTAGGACCTTCAAAGAGGTGATGAAGGTAAAATGGGTCAGTAGGGTGGGCCCTGATCCGATATGACCGTGTCCTTATAAGAAAGGGGATGAGGACACAGATTCGCACTGACGGACGACCATGTGAGGACACAGGGAGAACGTGGGGTCTGCCTGCTGAGGAGCGAGGCCTCAGGAGCAACCAGCCTCGGCCCCCGTCTGGATCTCAGCCTCCCTGCCTCACCCCTGCCTGGATCTCAGACTCCCAGACTCAGCCCCGCTTGGATCTCAGAGTCTCAGCCTCAGCCCTGCCTGGATCTCAGACTCCCAGCCTCCAGGACCAAATTGTGAGAATTGTCTGTTGTGTAAATTCCCCAACTTGGCGTTCCTTTGTTAAAGCAGCACTAGCAAACTAATATTACGTAAAAAATAATCCCTATTGTCATGAAAGGTTGGGAAGACTACGTAAAATGCAACTAAACACAAGCTTTTCATGTTAACATTTTTTGTTTTAATTTTTTTAATGTTTGTTTATTTTTGAGAGAGAGAGACAGAATGCGAGTGGAGGAGGGGCAGAGAGAGAGGGAGACACAGAATCCTAAGCAGGCTCCAGGCTCTGAGCTGTCAGTACAGAGCCCGATGTGGGGCTCGAACCCACAAACTGAGATCACGACCCGAGCCGCATTTGTTCGTTTAACCAACTGAGTCACCCAGGCGCCCCTTCATGTTAACATTTTGAATAGCATTGTGTATTGTGAAGCCACAGGAAATAATTATCATATGCAATGTTTTCCAAGCTTCTCTGTCCATAGATCCTTCTAACTCTGACAACTCTGAGAAACATTCGTTCTAATGAGTATCCTTTTGGAAACTACGCGAAGGTGTTCTAATTAATAGAAGCATCCATTTGTCCCCAAATACCCTCCTTTTTTATATAACATTTTTCTAGCGTCCCATTTTGTTTTGTTGTGTGGAACTATCAGCGAGGAAGAGTGCTCTGAAAAGAGGTCCTGTCCTGATTCTCCTCTTAGACACATCTTCCAACATAAATGAAAAAAAAAAAAAACAAAAAAAACCCCCAAGAAACCCAAAAAACAACAACAAAAAAACCCACAAGTGTCTGTAAGCATAAAATAGCAAAAAGCAGCACCTCCTATTGGTATAGTGGTTTGAAGTTTACTGTAGTTTAATAAATATTTTTTATCCCAAAAATTCTGTAGAAGACGGGAGAACTAACTTAACTTTCTCTCCTCTCGTCTCCTCTCCTCGCCTCTTTCTTTTCCTTTCCCCTCTCCTTTCCTCTTCCTCCCTTCTCCCTTCTTCCCTCTTTCAGCAGAGAAAGAGAGAAGGAATACATGAAACAATTTTATGCAGCTTATTGGAATATTTAAGACCATGACTTTGGAGCCCATTCTTGCTACGTAGAATACTCTGCTTGGGAAAATCCACGAACCCATCTGAATCTCAGTTTCTTCATCTGCTCTGTAAGAGAAAATCTTGGACACAGTTTTGCCTCTCAGGGTCAAACTGAGAGTTAAGTGAGCTGATAAAATTAAACAAGTAACACAGAGCCTGGTGTAGCAAGTATCCAGGAAGCACTAGGCATTGGGTTTATCAAGTTTCTGTTAACCCAGGAAGGGGTGGTAGAGATGGCTCCCAAATGATGTCTTGTGATATTTCGCTTCTTCCATCTCCTGTGTTTTTCCACTGCATGCAAATCACTTTTTTGAGATTGGCTAATAGAAACTGATTGCCCAGGGCTTAATCAGAGCTAAGCGAGCTGATAAAACTACTATTTTTATCCTACAAAGAAAGATACGCACATCAGAATTCAAATCAGGACAACAGTAGAACTCCCCTCCGCTTCATGAAGAAACTTAGAACGTCAAAAACCCACCCCCTGAAATAGCATGCCCACCAGCGTGGTGGAGAAGGCAGTGAAATGCGCTAAAGGCATCATGGTGAAAGTTACCCAATCTGCACAGAAGGCATAGTTTCTACCTAGCGAGGTAGATTTCCCACTTCTGGGTTATGACCCTCAAAATCCAGCATTCAAATACAGTGCGGTTCTTATGTTTGTTTCATAGTTCGTTTGGGGCACGCATGTTTGGGTCTTGGATAAGAGTTTCTTCTGTCTCATACTTGTAGTGTCTGGGTTCATTTTCCTGGCTCCACGCTCACTTTCTGTGACAACAGTAAGCACTTCTAATACTCACGCACCTCGTTCTTCAATGGTGCACGGCCGTACATTACAAAGGTGCTTCTTCTCACCAAATTTTAAACTTAAGACCTTCCATGACGTCAGGTCATGTCCCAGAGCAAATATGTACCAATAGTAGCTATAAACCAGTCAACCAACCAACAAACCACAACCTTATTCTACCAGTTCAAGTCACAACCAACGTTTCACACATCAGTTGTTGTTTTTTTTTCTTTTAATGTTTATTTTTGAGAGAGAGAGAGACAGAGCATGAGTAGGGGAGGGGCAGAGAGAGAGGGAAACACAGAATCCAAAGCACGATCCAGGCTCTGAGCTGTCAGCACAGAGCCCAACGTGAGGCTCAATCTCAAACTGGGAGATCGTGACCTGAGCCGAAATCAAGACTCAGATGCTTAACCCACCAAGCCATCCAGACACACCCTGCCCCCAAGCTGTCTTAAACTGTCAGTTTGTTCCACAATATGAAGGAGATAATGAAAGACAAGATTTGGAAAGTACATTTTATTTGCCCTGATTTATAACACCCAAGTTTGACAAAAAGTTACAAAATTTGTTAAAAACCTTACAAGTGTTTTCAATTTTGATGGCTTTATTTCCTTGGTTTACTGCTTATTGCCTTTGCCTCCAATATAAAGGGATGTTTCTTACTTTCTAGATAGTAGAGATTCTGTGTCTAACCAGAATAATTTCCTGACTTTATGTAGACTTTATTATATTCTTGACTATATAAGAAAGAGAGAAAAAGACAGAGATTTTCCTTTGTTCACTTTTCAGAGAACTAAGATTCTTCATAATTGTGCTATTTTGCTTTTTATTATTTTAGGATGTTTTATTGATGCTAACCGCTATCTTTTAAAATGTGATTTATTGAATGTCTAAAGTTGGTTAGATTTTGATTTTAGAATTTGATCTCTCGTTTCTCATAAAAATTGGGAGGTTCAGCAAGAGAGGACCTATATTTTTGCCGGCAAACAGGATGTGGTGCTATGAGATTCCAAATCAAATACAAGTGGAGATGTGTCCAGTTTTCAGCGAAAAGTGTTCGTGTGTCTATGTGACCATTAGCCTCAAGCAGATTGCTTAGTGGAGGCGTCATGGACTCCCCAGCTCCCCACTCCTGTTCCTTCCCTCCCCAGATTCTGGGACTGCGTATCTCCGTGCTTGTCCCATTAACTTTTGCACACCCTCTGTCATCTTCATTTCCGTTGTACACTCTGACCGCAGCGACATTTACGAATGAGAATCCAGGCTCCAGGTTACTTTGAGATAATTCAGAACACAACTAACTTGGCCACATGTCTGAGAAGTAGAAAGATCTATCAAGGCTGTTCAAAGAGGCTTATGTTCCTGGTGGAAGTAAAAGCGGATCCTGAAGTCAAAAGTGGGTGCCCGGGTGGCTCAGTCGGTTGTGTGTTTGGCTTCAGCTCAGGACATGATCTTGGGATTTATGAGTTTGTGCCCCATGGGGGACTCTGTGCTGACAGCTCAGAGCCTGGAGCCCGCTTCCGTTTCTGTGTCTCCCTCTCTCTGCTCCTCCCCTGCTCGTGCTTTGTCTTCCTCTCAAAAATGAATAAACATTAAACAAAAATTTTTTTAGAAAAGTGGGAGAAAATGATGAAGACATCATGGTTTATGCGCTCAATCAAAAGCCAGTAGGTACCATCCTTACAGAATTGCATAGCGAGCGATTCTTCATAGGGAAGAGGGAATTGCATAGCGAAGTCAAAGTCCTGATCTGTGCCATCAACAACCATTAGAAACAGTGAAGGAATTTCACTGAGGATGTTCTGGAACTCCCTTTCGGTATAGACCAGATCCGTATGTGGGTGTCTGTCCGGGCTCACGTTGGTCTGTGCTCTGTTCATTCCACAGCTTGTCTTCTCTCCAACACCTGCTCAGTCGCAAAACCAGTGTTCTTGCAGCCACTTTGAAGCTACACGTACTTGAGGCTGACCGTATGGAAGTTTCTTAAAGGAGTCAGAACGGACGAGCCCTTACCTGCCTCAGCGGTAAGCCGATATGGATGAAGTTGTCACGGCTTGGGTGTGGGCTCGAACAGAACATTTGTCGTCACGTGGCACACGGGTGCCTGGGTGTCATGTCTCAAGTTTGGCTCATGTGCTTTTCTGATGGAGACGACATTGGGAACGGCAAGCTTAAGTTTCCCCGGGTCACTGTGCGTCATCCATCCCAGGTGTACAAACAACCAACTCATTAAGAGCCTCCCCCAGTGCAGGTCTCTTTGAAATGGCTCAGGACGCCCTTTTCGGTCCCTGATGCTGGAGGAAGTCATGCCCATCCCGTGGAGTCAGCAAAACTCTAGTGACCCCCGATTATAGGGGACCCTTCCCTGCCACGTTTCCTTCCCTTTGCCATGTCAGTACCCCCCTCACGGAACTGCCCACCGTGCCTACGTTCCGCCTTCTGTGCTGTCTACCGGGGTGGGGGGGGGTGCATTTGTGTTCTTGGGATTCTCTGGTTCCACAGAGTTCCTCCTGTGATGGCTCTTCATTCGCTGTTACTCATAATCTTGGTGTTGTGGGTGCTGGTGTTGGAGGAGGCATGCTGTCCAATCTCTCCCTTCAATGGGAAGGTCAGACTAAACACATTCATCTCCATGTTACCATACTTAACCTCCTTTTGAGGCTTAGCTTGGTGCCTTTAAGGGCTTATAGTACATTCCTCGTGGGGCTCAATCTGGCAAAATGCTGAGGCTCTTGGAACTTTAAAGACATCATCTCTTGTTTCTGTGACAGATAATCTTAGAACATGTGAGATTTAATTCAATGGGACATGTTTAAAAAAGTGTTAATATCCTCAAAATAGAAATAGGCTAATATCCACCCTAAATAAAGAAGAAAGGCGTAAAGTACAGGTTTTTTTTTCCTGACACAGATGTTTATATTTGTAATTGAAAAATTAATCTGTCTTTAGATTCCCCAGGGTAATTACAAAAAGCTTAGCTACTTTAAATAACAATAATTTTATAAAATGCTCTGAAATAATTATAAGTACGTAGTAGTAGTAATCAATCTTTCTAAACTTTTGTTAAGTTCCTTGGATTCTAGATGTTTAATTAATAGACTGGTATTGTGCAATGAGAATGCTCTTTTGCTTGCTCTTCAAAGATTGAAGATAGGAGACAGACGTAGCCCTACATTCATAATTACTTCCACTCATTTCATTGTTTCTAATTTCCTTTTATTGTTTATTTTTTGTTCATGTTTATTTTTGAGACAGAGAGGGCACAAGTGGGGAGGTGCAGAGAGAGAGGGAGACAGAGAATCCCAAGCAGAGCCCAATGCGGAGCTTGAACTCACACACTGTGAGACCATGACCTGCGTCAAAATCAGGAGTCAGACGCTTAACCGACTGAGCCATCCAGGTGCCCTGTTTCTAATTTACTTTTAGAACTCAACATTTTGTATTAGATGGAAGAAGCCTTTGATCCATTCCTTTTTTTTTTTTTTTTTTTTGCTGCAGTGGCAGAAAACTGGATTTTAAACTTTTAATTTACCTCCTTTTGAAAATCTGGATTGGGGAGACTTACTATATGTAATAACTATTTCTAGAAAGAACATGTAGGACTTCTCTGGGTTCTTTTATTTAACACCAAGTAAATATCAAATAATAATAGCAAATCTGGGAATAATAGGTAAATCCCATCACCAGAATAAGATTACTTGGTGAATTTTTAAGAAAAATGAGTGATCATATTTTCTATAACAATCCACTTGATTCTGTATATTAATTTTCCATCAATATACATTTCTTAATCACCATGTTTTTCCTCCAAAATATCTTAAATTGCCTTAATATAAAAAATATACACAGGAAATTTTGAAGAGCAATTAATCTCAGTGTAAAATATCATGTGTACTTATTTATGCACATTTGTTCCCCATATATTTTCAAAAGGATCTTCTGACTTTGGGCATTCACTCAACTGTAGTGGTTACTTTCACCCCAGGGTAGCTATATTTTGGGAGGAGCCTACTTATCCACTATTTACTGCATCGTGCATTGCAGTTTAAAATCAAGTTGGGGGGGCGGCGCCTGGGTATCTCAGCTGGTTAAGCGTCCGACTTCAGCTCAGGTCATGATCTCACGGTTTGTGGGTTCGAGCCCCGCATCGGGCTCTGTGCTGACAGCTCAGAGCCTGGAGTCTGTCTTCAGATTCTGTGTCTCCCTCTCTCTCTGCCCCTCCCCTGCTCACGCTGTCTCTCTCTCTCTCTCTCAAAAATAAAGAAAACATTAAAAAAATTTTTTAAGAATAAAATAAAATCAAGTTGGGGCATATCTAATTCCACAGCAGTGGCAACTCATATGCAAAAATTTGTATGCAAATTTTTTATTTTCCTGTTTTGCGTTTTCTTGAAATAATGTCCATTGGCCCTGTCACGAGAACCTTTTTGCTTGCAAGGCCCGTGTAACAAGGACCTGGGCCACTAGCCAGGGCTGGTTATAGTGTCTTTTTTTGTTGTTGTTTTAGTAGGTCAAGGACCAGATAAAACCACAGTTAATTCACTGTTCCCTTGTCTAGGACAACTTGTGCGTATCTTAGATATTGTGCTTTAAAATCGCAAATTACTGAATTTCTGCACGGCTTGCAATCATTGGCCAGCTTCCTGAATTCATTCCACATGTCTAGTCCCTGGAAACATCATTCTGACAAGGGGTCTAGTTTCTGTTGTAGTGAACGGAAGTTAAGAGACTCCCTGGTGAAGGACGGTCCAACCTGACTTTACACCTAATGAAAACATACAGAGCCTGTGCTAAAGCAATGTGTGAGGCTGAGTCATGAAAGGACATTTCTAATCATGACCAGTAGTAGCATTTTATTTTTTTTAATTTTTAAAGAATCTTTTTAATGTTTTATTTATTTCAGAGAGGGAGAAAGAGAGGCAGCGTGAGCAGGGGAGGATCAGGGAGAGAGGGAGACACAGAATCCGTAGCAGGCTCCAGGCTCTGAGCTAGCCGTCAGCACAGAGCCTGACGTGGGGCTCGAACCCACGAACTGTGAGCCGACTGAGCCCCCCAGGCGCCCCAGCGGTAGCATTTTAAATTTGGGGCTGAGTCAGCAAGACTGATGGCAATCAACGCTGTATCTTGTTTCCTTCAACATTTCACATCATGGCTCTGATGGTTTACCTGGACATTATATTTGCTTGGGTCTCACAAAAGAAGAGCCACACACACGCTAAAAGGGTAGAAAGCATTGATGAAAGATGGTTGAGGAGTGTGTGTTACGTGAAGCGAGCGTAGGTTGGCAAAAGGCTGAAAACTATCGAAAGAAGCCAGTTTCCGTGAAGTAGGGTACAAGAGGCTCACGTAGATTTCTGACAGATTCCGTGTTAATTCTGTTGCTGGTCTATTTATAAACGATCTACTGCCGCCTCCGGGGGACAGCAGCAGCAGCGTATTCCTAGGGTGAAAACCGCTTACGAGGAGGTTCCGCATCATGCATTCGGGGGTACTATGTGAGAGGCTTGGAGGACCCGTCAAAGCCAAACTCAGCTGCCGGGATTTTTGCATCCTTGCTCACTCCTTCGCAGCTGAGGTTTTGCTACAAACGTTAATGCTTCAAATGGTTTCCCTTCTGCAGAAGGGCAGGTCACACTGCGTATCCTCAAGGCACATTTAGAGAATAACAAATGTGCAGAGGGGGGTTGAGCTCCCCAGTGAGGGTGGCTGTTGAAAGCGTCGTTCTGCTTCGAGAGTCTTCCGGAAAGGATACCACTGATATTGAGCACTACAGAATTGGGGGGAGGGGAGAAAGCTTATATGTATATTTTCCTTCTGTGCTGCTCAAGGAAGAGTGTGTCTGTAGTATGTGAGGTAGGGATTCACCGTGGCTAGGGTTGGACCTGAGCAGAAATGGGGACCATGGCCCCGAAGGCAGGCGAGGAATATATTTTAATTTCTGGATCGATTAACATTTTTACTCACACACCAGTTCTCGGATATGCTTATAGTTGCCCTGAATATCTGAATGACAAAAGACCCAGAAAATGACATACTGATTTTATTATAGCAGAATGATCATATCTGAGTCATGAACACTATATTCTTTTTGACAAAAAACAAAACAATGAGTCAAAACTCGTATGATATTTGAGAGAATGAGTCCTAGGCACGAGGGTGTCAACTCTGTAGAAATACGGACACAATTAATCGCTGAATGTTTATAGAATTAAGCAGTGAATGTCAGAGAATTGAAAACCTTGCGAATAGATGGATTTAATTTTTTTAAACGTTTATTCAGCTCTGAGAGAGAGAGAGAGAATGTGAGCAGGGGCAGGGGACAGAGAGAGACGCACACACAGAATCTGAAGTAGGCTGTAGGCTCTGAGCTGTCAGCACAGAGCCTGACATGGGGCTTGAACCCACAAACAGTGAGATCATGACCTGAGCCGAAGTCAGACGCTTAACTGACTGAGCCACCCAGGCACCCCAGAATTATAGGGGTTTAAAAGAAAGGAAATCATTTTAGGGGGTTATACTGTAGATGCCTTTGGACAAGTGTGAATGTGGCCTTCAACTGGCTGCCTATGGAAAGTAACCAAGAATCCATGCAAATGAAGACCATTTCCCCAGCAGGAGAAATGAATCTCCCCACCAGGATAAAGTATCGATGGTTTGAGAAAGAATTCTTTTGCCTCCTCACCTTGAACTTGAGATGTGACGGCTAAATTTGCTGCTTATTTCCAGATCCCTCAAAACAGTTGCTAGTCATGAGGTTTGTAAGGTAAATCCCATAGTGTAGAAGCATGCATAAAAGAATAGAATCGATATGCGGGAAGATTCGCTGTGTCTGACTGGCCAGCACCCACATCACGTGCCCAGCATAGTGAGATGTAGCTCCAGATGCAGACAGATGGGACACCGTCCGCCCATCTAGCGAGGCAGAAAAACGCATGCGGGTCCAGAGCTACAAGTAGTAGAAATCTACATGTGTCGATGTAATCAAGTTTTCTGAATTCAGTACGTTGCACCCATAAAATGAGCTAATGGAGGCAGAGCACTTGTGAGCTCCTTTCCAGCGCTCACCTTCTGTGATGATGGAGGGCCGTATGAATGCTGCGATTATGCTAAGAGCTCGGAAGGGGAGGAATGGGCAGGAGCTGTTCTCCTTCACGATGATTTCCATAGTGGGTTTGTGGCTGAGCCCCAAAGCTGTGGAGCACCTGGCTGGGCAAAATGGAAACAGAGAGGTGGTTCTGTAGCGGAGCGTGTTAGCAGAGATTTAGGGAAGAACTGTTTATTCATGAGACCCTAAGGCAGCCTCAGCTTAACCCAGAGTGTCCTTTGAGAGGCAGAAGCTACAGACGAGACACAAATGTGTTAGCAAGACTTCATATGGCCTCGGGGGCCACGCCCACACGTTCCTTTGATATGTAGCAACAGCAGGGAGGTGATACAGCATTAGAGCAATTGAAAGCCATTTTACTCATGTGGCATTGCCGGAAAAGAGGAAAATATGGAAATGCTATTCTATACATAACTGTAAAATTGTCTAGTAGCTTGAAGGCAGCCAGTCCTCCCCACTCCTAGTTAGGAGAGATGAATGCGGAGGAAGACGGGGTGGAATTCCTTATATAATAGACCCAGCAAGAAAGTGAGGGATGGTGCGTAGAAGGCAGAGGCGTGGTGTACTAGAACCACAGTGCTTAATGCCCGAGCCCTGAACCTGTACAGGTTCAGGAAGACGTTACAGGAAAAGCCACTGAGAAAACCAATGGGGAAGGTTATGCCCCAGAGACCGCAAGCGTGTGATAGGAAGACCGAAGAGGTTTGGCCATATTGAGCCAACGGAGTAACAAAGAGAAGCCGCGCACTGGTGTGAGGGACTTCTCCTCGTGGAGATGGTGTTATAATGAGGGAAAACACACACACACGTGTGACCCAAAGGGACCAGATGAACCGCGTGTGCTCCAGCCAGCTCTGCCGTGGGAGCCGGCCCCGAGAGGATCTGGGTGGAAGATGGGATTCCTCGAACTGTGCGTGTTTAGCCGTGGCTCAGCTTCTACGAATGTACCTGCCACATCTGTTACGTGGTCCATATAGTCCTCAACAGACCCGAGACCGAGTTTCCATGGTAGCGTGTCACCCGCTAACGTGATTCGCCAGGGCTGAGCTCTGGGTTCCTGCTTGCGCTGCCTCAGGGTTTCTCCATCTCGGCACCAGTGACCCGCGGGGTCCTAACTCGTCTGCTGTGTGGCCTTCCTGGCGCTCTGGGATGGTTACTACTATCCCTGGTCTCATAACGCACTAGCAAGCTTCCGACTCAGGACAGTGAAAAGCATCTCCAGACATTGTCAAAGTGCCCTGAGTACAGGGAGACACCCACAGTTGTGTGCGTGAGTGAGTGAGTGAATGAATGAATGAATGAATGAATGAGTAAGCTATTTTCCAAATAATGATGGCTCTGAGTCTGAAATGCTGGGCTCCGCACCCTCATGGCCTTATGAACACAGAGATACTTTGGAAAAAGCCTGGACACTGAAGTTCCCCAGTTAAGTTACCTCTCTGAAATGACCCCTTTCACCATCCTGGGAGACATTCCGAGAGTCCAGTGTGGGCTCTGGAACTCCTGGTGTTTTGGGGCGAGGGGGAGGGGGCACAGAGGGGGTGCTGCTCTCCCTGGCACTGAGGCCCCGGGACCTGAGCAGACCCTGAGCTGTGGGAAAGCCAGGCTGAATGAGCTCATTGATGTGCTGATTACAGCCTGGGGGCTCGGAGCCTGGCAGCGCCTTCAAAGGATTCGGGGTGGGGGGGCACTCCTTTCCCGGGGGGAAAAGCGAGGAGGTAAGACACCCAAAGCCAGAGGACCCTCCTGCTTAATAGGGAGGCCTGCAAAGCTGCGCACCCTCCCCCCGCACCCCCATCGAATGAAGCTATTCAGGGTCCTTCACATGCCAGACAGCAAACACATCACTTTGCCAAACACGAGCTTTGAAGTCGAGTCCTCTCAGGTCCCGGGAATGCCCTCCTGTGTCTGCTCATCAGTCAAAGGCACTCTGCAATTAGGGTGTTTACCCAAGCGCAGTGTACGCCGCCCGGTCGCATCGGAGGGGGTGCAGCGAGCAATGATTATGCACCAACTGTGTGCTCCCTCTGGATGGGAATATGGAAATGTGCCCAGAGTGTGGGTCGTTTGCCTCCAAGGTCAGTGGAAGGGGCTCAAAGGGTCTTCAATGTGGAATTCCTTTCACTTGGGAGATAATG
Source organism: Hyaena hyaena (assembly GCF_003009895.1). Lineage (NCBI taxonomy): Eukaryota > Metazoa > Chordata > Mammalia > Carnivora > Hyaenidae > Hyaena > Hyaena hyaena. Next base: position 1,958,269 of record NW_024080774.1, read on the forward strand.
GGCTGTGGTGTCTCCATCCTTCGAAAGAGGATGGAGGTGGGAGGTGGGTGTGATGACCCGAAATCCCTTCATCCCCCGGGTGCCACGGAGGTTGGGGACATTCTGTGGACGACAATCGAGTTGGGTGCCCCTCCCGCACCTCCCCGCATCTCCCGGCGCTGCAGCTGGATGGAGACCTCTCATCCCGCACATACCGTGGGCTGACCTTGCTTTCGTACCCCCTTCAATCCCTGAGCCCTCAGGAGGCTGCCCTGAGATTGCAGTCCTCTCGTCTCTGGTTACGGCCCCGTGCCCCCACACCCCGCGGTGCCCGCCACCCCTCTTTCCTTCCAAAGTCACGATTATTCCGTCAGGCAGCCTGCACCTGAGCCTCCCCGGACACGGACACAGCAGCATTTTGAGGTCTTGTAGACAGAATCCCTAACCTCACATTTCCACCAGAAGATTCTTGTCCCGGAGCCGGGTGGGACCCCCAAGGCCAGCACAGCGGGCCACACTGTGACAGCTTGGTACCAACAGCTGTCCAGGGGCCAACGGGCCATCTCAGGTCTTACGGAGGCGGCCACAGGACACCGCTGGGCACTGGGGGCGCGTGTGCTATGGGGCTTGAGATCAGTGACTCGAATCTACCCATTGCGGCTACGGACTTGCGACCCTACTGCTCTTTGAAAACTCCAAATTGCTACTTCCTGTTCCCCAAAAATGACTTCTCTACTCCTTTGAGACTGGGACCCGTGGGTACCCCACACAATATATTCCGTGGACGTTGGGAAAGGGTGAGACAAGGTAGCACTCGCAGACGCCCCTTTATGCATACATGTAGTCCGAGAGCACAGAGCACCTACTGTTTATATGCATTCTTTTTTTTTTTTAATAGTTTATTGTCAGGTTGGTTTCCATGTGACACCCAGTGCTCATCCCCACAAGTGCCCTCCTCCGTGCCCATCACCCCCTTCTCCCCACCCCCATCAGCCCTCTGTTTGTTCTCGGCATTCAAGAGTCTCTCATGGTTTGCCTCCCTCCCTCTCCCCCCGTTTCCCCCCTCCTTCTCCCCCACGGTCCTCCGTCAAGTTCCTCCTAATCCTCCTATACGTGCAGACATATGGTAGCTGTCCTTCTGTGCCTGGCAGCAGAACACCCTCAAGTTCCTCTTCTGTGGAACCTGCCTGGGGGGAGGGGTGCTGCCTTGCAGAGCCTTGCCCCAGGCAGATCGCCTGGCCTCCGCAAACCCAAAGCCAAGATACAATAGAACAAAAGCGAAGGATTTCAATCCCTGGAGGCAGTTTGCTTTTGCAGCCTTTTACATCTGAGGTATTAGCATAGGAGATAGTTATTTGCAAGTTTTTGTGCTTTTCTAAAAATAGTTTTTTAATGTTTATTTTTGAGAGACCGAGCGTGAGCATGAGCAAGGGGGGGGGGGGGGCAGAGAGACAGGGAGACACAGAATCGGAAGCAGCTCCAGGTTCTGAGCTGTCAGCACGGAGCCTGATATGAGGCTTGAACCCAGTAACCTGAACCCAACGAAGCTGGACGCTTAACTGACTGAACCATCCAGGCGCCCCTGTGCTTTTTTTTTTTAAGAGAAAGACAGGTGTAAAAATCCGTGAACACCTGTTAGATCAATAATTGCTTCTCCAGAGAGACCCGTTGACAGATCAGTGTCTCCAGGAGATCATTTCTTAAATGTCAGGCGACCACCTGATTTTCCTGAACTTATTTTACAGTAAGATTGCTTGAAGATTTGTTTTAAGAAAAACCTGAATTTAGGGTAGTGAGGACAGACCCCCCTCCGGCGTGTCTGCAAGCGCCTGCACATCACAGGAGCTGGGGACGCGCAGGAAGACCACACTACCCTGTGCTTTCCTGGCAGCCTGGGAGCTACCGAAGCGTAGTCCTGGAAGCCGCTTTTTCTCCAGAAAGCCCGAGTAATTAAGGGGAGAGAGCCTGTTGTGTTAACTGGTGCCAAGTAAAAGATCAGATAAGAAAAGGTCACTGTGAGGAGGAGGGGTGGGCCTTGATTCCTTTTTAACAAGCACTGTGCCTTCCGTAAGTAGCTATTTTCCAGCACTGCGTCATCTGTCAGAAGTTAATCAAAGCAGGGCGTGATTTAAACAAAGCAAAAAGTGGCACTGAAGAGAATGTTGCTTTTTTTCTTGGGTAAACTAGTTCAGACATCACGGGATGGTGGGGTCTGAAAGGCACAGAAAGAAACACAACTCACTTTATTTTACATTGGACTCCATCTCTGGCTATCAGGATAGATGCCTCTATTTTTTAAAATTAAATCTATGTATAATAAATTACATACATTTATATTTTTTATGTAAATATATGTTATAAATGTATGTGTAATTACATAAACATATAAATATATAACTATATATAGTATAGTACATACTATATATAGAAATATATATAGTAAACAAATATATCAATATATATAGTATCTAATACGTATATGATGTATGAGTTTTTATAAATATTTTTGTATCTTTTTAATAGTTACATAAATATATGATATATAAAAATATATATGGTTTATTCATGATATACATATAAATCAGTATATATATATAAATTATATGCATTATATAATTTATGTCTTCCTAAGTAAATAAACATATATAAAATATAATATATAACAATATATAATTTAATAGAAAAACATATGTAAATATATATTTTGATATTTCTGCTCCAGTACCATTTCTGCTTTCAGCAGGCATTTCTTTGGATGATGGAATGTAAGCGAAATATGAAAGACTATGTGCTTTACCCCACATATGCCTGGGGGGTGCTCAAAACGAAAATACAGTAACCTTTGTGGTCAATTACAAGCCACCACCCTCTCACTGGCTACCGTTTCTGTCCTCTGAAAAGGCTAATCTGTAGTCACTGAAGACCCGAGTTGTTACACTTGATTTCAGCCAAAAGGCCGAGAAGCGAGTAAGACCTGAATTGTTAAAACAGGCAGGTGAACAGAGCGTGTGCCCACACTGGGCGGTGATGGGGCAGGATGCACTGGGGACCACCTGCGTCAGGAATGGGACGTACAAATAAAATCTGATATGGGGGCGCCTGGGTGGCTCAGTCGGTTGAGCGTCCGACTTTAGCCTAGGTCATGATCTCGCGGTTCGTGGGTTCGGGCCCCGCGTCGGGCTCTGTGCTGACTGCCAGCTCGGAGCCTGGAGCCTGTTTCAGTCTGTGACTCCCTCTCTCTCTGACCCTCCCCTGCTCACGCTCTCTCTCTCTCTCTCTCTCCTAGAAATAAATAAAACATAGAAAAAATAAAAAATAAAATCTGATACACGTCGCTGTGTGGACCACACAGCCCGTACGTGAAGTTTCTCCGAGACAAAAAAGTTGATGTCATTAAAAGGATGATAGGTCGCCTGGGTGGCTCACTGGTTAAGCGTCCAACTTCAGCTCGGGCCGTGATCTCACAGTCTCTGGGTTCGAGCCCCGCGTCGGGCTCTGTGCTGACAGCTCAGAGCCTGGAGCTGCTTCGGATTCTGTGTCTCCCTCTCTCTCTGCTCCACCTGCGCTCGTGCTCTGTCTTTCTGTCTCTGAAAAAATAAACATTAAAAAAAAAAAAGACGTCAAGAGATGACAGAATGCAGTTCTTGAATGCTGACGGGATTCTGCAACCAGGCGCCGGACAAGAGGAAGGGCGATGGAGAGGAGGAGGAAGGCGACCATGGGAGGCACTGTCTTCAGAACAAGACGCATCCCTGGGTGAGCATGGATAGCTCACCATGTCATTGATTTTTAAAGAGTTTGCCTAAGTGGGGAAACACTGACATGGGAGAAAGGCCTCACTCCAAGGAGACACGCAGCGCAAGAGTGTGAGGCTTGCAGCAAAAGTGTCCCAGCGCTAAACGAAAGCCCTCCCCTTTCACCTGCACCCCAGCTGGACGGTTAGCAGCGTTCCACACTGAGCCGGGGCACGGGCATGAGTGAGGAGTCCGATGGCCAGCCCCAGGCCTGTCTGGGAGGGGCCCACGGAGGTAGTGGGTCTGAGTCCACGCCTGACGGACAGGCGCAGAAGACTGAGAGGAGCCGAGTGGGGGACGTTGTAAATTGAGAGGCAGGCAGGCCAGGACAGAGAGAGAATGGCCCATTCGTGGGATGCTAAGTGGCTTGGTTTGGCTGTGTTGCAGTCAGCACCCAGGGAAGGGAGACACAGAGTGACCACAGGCCCCTGATTCTTACCGCACCACCTTCCCTCCCTTCACTGCCCATCCTAAGGTGGACTTCCTGGTCCCCAGCGCGGTACAGATTTCCCGCCTCTGCCGGAGGAGGGACAGAGCCATGTCCACGGGCTCTGGCGAAAAGCAGGCAGTGCCACCAAAGGTCAAACGGTCAGTGCCGCTAACGGTCGGGCGGCTCGGTCTCAGGAATCACACCACAGGGACTCACAAGAGATCCCGTTCCGAGAAACGTAGCAGCGGTGAAATGTCTGTGTTCCCACGGACTGGGTGTCATCCGTGAACGGAGCCTCTAAAAGCGGGAGATTATCACCCCGGCGTGGATCTAGTCTGTTACCCCATGAGTCAGACGCGGTCACCAAACACAGCAAGTGCCCTTGCACCCTGGGAGTTGCTGCAGAAGGCGGGGGATACCAGAAAACTGAGCCAGCAGGCTTCCGTGCGGATGCGGGAATGAGCTGAGCACACTCAAAAAGGCTCAAGAGCAATGGGTGTGAACCCTCAAATCCTGTGCTGGGCTCATGCGGATAGAAAGCCCTGCGCCGTTCTCTAACGGCGCGTATGAAGACTGACGGGTGACACACCGTCCCTGCTTTGAAGGCGGACAGCTTTCAGCGCAGGACGGGGAGTCCACCCTCTGTGGCAAGGAGAGGCTGGGCTGTTCCTGAGACAGGATATGATAAAAGGGAGGTAACGGGCATGGAAAGTGGGACGCGGGGGAAAGGACTGTGAGTCCTTGGAGGGCAGAGATGGGTGACTCTGAATCCTGGGGAATCAACAGCATCAAGGGCATGAGTTTCACTGGGAGGGCAGGAGACCATCAGTCAGGCCGACAGCATATTCAGCCTTCGTCCGCCCTTGGTCTAGGCAGACCCTCAATGGATTGGATGAGTCCCACCCACTGGGGGGAGGGCCATGTGTTTTACTGGGTCCACCAACTCACATGCTCATCTCATCCAGAAAGATGCTCATGGACACACCCAGAAATGACACTTAACCAGCCACCTGGGCATCCGGGACCCCTCAGGTGGACAGACAAAATTAGCCATCAACCTGCCTCAGTGGGTTCGACCGTGCCATCTAGCTGAGCTGCGACTGCGTTCCCTTTTTTTGTTTTGTTTAAACTTTATTTATTGAGAGGGAGAGAGAGAATCCCGAGCGAGCTCTGCACCGTCAGCACAGGGCTCGACGCGGGACCCGAACTCATGAGCTGCAAGATCATGACCTGAGCTGAAATCAAGAGTTGGATGGCTGAGTCACCCAGAGGCACATCCCCTTCTGTGAATGTTGACAGACCCCCCCCTTCACCTTCTATTACTCCGGCTTCAAAGCATTGCATACGCCGCTGCATGTGGTCCTTACCACTCTCCACTGAGTTTAAACTCCATGATGATTTCATCACCATGGTCATGTCCTTCGTGTTCTCTCCTTTACAAATGGGAAAACTCCTAGGAGCACAGAAGGCAAGGGATGAAACCAGAATTTGGTCTTATACGGACCCCTTCTTCTTCCTATTTACACACGTACATCGCAGGGCTCCTGAGAGCCTTTCCAAAAACCACGGATCTCCGTTTATAACTCAGTGCTAAGGACGTACTTTACCCCGCATAAACAGTTGCTAGGGTAGCAATTAACACTTCCGATCAAAAGGCTATTAACCTGTAGTAGAAGAGCAGTTCTTTGAAAGTTAATGAAAAAGAATTCCCTGGACTATGAACTTCGTTTAGGCTATGTTCATACCGACCGCATTCCAGACCGGCCCCACGCATGCTCTAGAAGTCATTCATGGAAATTGCCAAAAAGTGTGTTTTTTTCTAGACATGGACTTCTCACTCGGATCCTTTTGCGACTGTGTGTGTCTGTGTGTGTCTGTGCGCACACTTCTGGGGGTTAACGTGCCGAGGTAGACGAGACACTTATCAACATATAGATGTGAACATTTCACCATCGGATCTCCTGAAAGGGGGGGATATTTCTCCACAACCCCCAACCCCAGCGACTTTTAAAAGTGCGCCTGAGTAATTAGAGTGTCTTGCATTAGCCACCACCCTCTTTGGGAAGTTATGAGGCTGATTCCTTAATAAGAACAGTGGAAATAGCATTAGGGGAAAGGATCTAAATTGTTTTCTTCCCGAAGACTGACTCCTGTGTAACTAAACCACGTTACTAATAATTATTTAAGAGAGAAATCACCACTGAAAGAACGAGAGTGAAATTTTTTGAGTCACAAAATGTTTTTTATAGATTCTCGGGAGGGGAGAAAGGCACATTCACATACTTGCTGGTTTCTTTTGTAATCATCCAGTGGTATCGGCGTGGTCTATATAAGTGCTCAAACTCATTTCGAAGTGATTTTTGATCTATGATATCCACTCCCTCTCTGGAGTTTTTTATAAAATCCTTTCAGGCCCATTTTGAAATAAATATATATGTATAAAGCCAAAATAGTAAAGTAGGGTTCTCCAGATTTCTTCTTAAAGGGCCAGGCAGTAAATAATTTGGGCTTTCAAGTTAATAAACCAAGAAGCAATGATGAAGAGATTTATGTAGGTACCCACACTATACAGCCATTTTAAATGTAACCGTTTAGAAACATAAAAGCCATTTTTAACTCAGCCACTGTTAAAAAGCAAAGATAAGCAGCCGGTCAGATTTGGTCCAGCCCTGATCTAAAGTATCAAAAATGGTCTAAATTAGTTTGTAAGTACAGAGATGTTAATAGTAATAATACAATTCATGCAGTCACTCACATTTACAGGTAACAGCTTACAGAATTATTTCACACGTTATCCCTTGTTTGACTTTTATATAGTTCTACTTCCCTACCGTCATTTCAAGTGTGACTCCCATTGGGAGTTTTGACGGGACGGGTTTGATTTAAGGCAGTGAAGACAGAACCGTCTTGATCTGAAATGTTCGTAGAAGGGACGTGATTTGTGGCTTCCATCAGCTAGCATGTGAATGATGGCCCAGCAGGTCTGTGGTTTTATTGACACTGCCCTCAACAAGACAGGAGCTAGAGAAAAACAATGGACAGTGTGCAATACCACTTAATCCTCGGAAGGATTTTCAAGGATAAAAGACGTATGGCCAGGTTTCCAGTAGGAACTTTTACCTGCTTGCATGTGTGGTCCCCTGCTGAGTAGCCTGTTTCAACCATTGCTGAGGCAATAAAATTTCCGGTGTAGACATGTCCGTGTATTGTTTGGAAGCCCAAACGAAAGTAACTCCAACTCGCTTTCGTAGAAAGCATCTTCTATGGGACACCATAGCCATTGCCAAGTTAAGTATTGGGTGTCAAAGAAGGAAAAAGTTCCCTGGAAAGTGCTTGTCCCGCTCAACGGCATAATCTAAAGTTAGAGAGACAAAGAAAGGTTGTGGTTTCCAACGTTATCCCAACAACGTGCACGAGAAAGGAAATCAGCAAATATCATGGCTGAAGATGCCTGACTTGCTGACAGTAAAGTAAACCCTAACCCTGAGGTCAGGAGATCCAGCTTTTCTGGATTTATCACCGACCAGTGATCATCCTGTGGTTAGTAAACTAATTATGCTTCTCCCCAGCACCACCTCCTTCCACAGGACTTTGACATTGAACTGCAGAATTCTAACTTTCCAGCCCGATATCAACATTTCTCGAATGCCTACTTTTTTCCAGTGCTTCCTTTTTTAGCTCAAAAGCTACTTGATTCTTATTACCTGGTCTTTGTTTCTTGGAATAGCATCATGGAAACTATTCCACACACACACACATACACACACACACACACAAATCTTGAAAAGAAATGATAATTAAGGATGTACTAGAGATGCTAACTAAAGCTACAATAGCGATCATATTACAATATATAAATGTATCAAAACAATAGCCCCGCGTTGGGCTCTGTGCTGAGCGCTCAGAGCCTAGAGCCTGTGTTTGGATTCTGTGTCTCCCTCTCTCTCTGCCCCTATACCGCGCATGTTCTGTCTTTGTCTCAAAAATAAATAAACATTAAAAAGATTAAAATAAAATCCCCCTTCCAAAAAAAGAAAAAAAACTTAGTTGTGAAATACACACAACATAAAACTTACCATCCTAACTATTTTTAAGTGAACGGGTCAGGGGCACAGAGTACATTCACGTGGTCAGGCAATCATCGCCACCACCCATGCCCAGAACTCTCTATATGTTGTGCAACGGAACCTCCGTACCCACTAAACACTGCCCTCTCACAGGCCCTCATACCAGCCTCTGGCCACCACTGTTCTCCTTACTGTCTTTCTGAATAGGATGATCTTAAGTACTTCATATACGCAGAATCATACGGATGTGTCATTTTCTGGCTCTCTTATTTGTTACACTAGCATGTCTTCAAGGTCGGCAAAGGGAGTTTTAGAAAGCTCTTTTCACAAGGCATAGAATTAATTGTAGAGTACAATACCCCCAATTTAAGAACCTTTAGAACAAGCTCGGGTCAAACCAGTGTTTCTAGAATCCAGCGATTGGCTTCTGTGCTTGCCAAGAAGAGCATAATTAACCCACATGTATTCCTCTTTCCAATGGTGTCCACTTCCTGTAACAATATGGGGGCAAGTTCACACTTTAGTCTGGGATTTAATTAGAAACTTAGTACTGAGAGGGAATATCTTCCAATTAAAAAAAGTAGGCCACGGGGTAATAACGAATAAAAATGATTTAAAGGTACGTTCAACCATATACCCTGATGTATCTCTGCAAAGTGATTATGATGATCCTGGTGTTGATGGGCAATTGTTTCCAGTAATAGCCAAACACGCTCGGTTCTGAAAAAGGACGTAACAGGCTTTTGAATGTCATTATCGTCTTAAACCGTCATGTAGTTTTGTGTTTATGCAATCAGAAAAGCCTTATGAGGCGCTCTGTTTCAGAAAGACGAAGTGGCATGGCGAAGGCATATTCTTTCCCATGTGTTTTTACATCTTCTTGCTTCATGTGTTCTTACCTGATTATTGATTTTAGGGAGCAATAATGCATGCAACACTTGGGGTGTTGGGAAGAATCAAGTGTCTGTTTTGCCTTTATGCAGTGGGGTAAACCCACACATTAGCGTAAAGGGCACTGGTGTGTAACACACCATGACGCCTGAATTTTGCTTAGATCTCCTTCAGCAATGCTGTAGAGACCTGCGGCTTTCATATATAATGTGAAATGAAGCTCTTGGGTAGATCATGAGTCTCCCAAGGAAATTGTGGCTGAAACTGCAATCCATAAAAAAAAAAAAAAAAAGTCAAGACAACAAAAGCCAGAAAGTGAGCAATCCATAAAACAAGCAGAAGACACTTCTGCCTCTAACAAGTTCCCCTCCCGCTCCTGGGGGCTCAGTATCACACTAGGTTCCTCGGAGCAGTTTGAAGACGACTGGGTCAGGTAGTGGCTGAAGGGCCACCGAGCTCAGTTATAAATCGTGGAAAGAACCAATTACTTTAAAACAATGTAAATTACTTTGAATACAGATGATTAATATTTCTAAAAATAAAAGATACCATCAACAAAGAGACAAGTCAAGAATGTGTAAAGACTCTTTGGAACACATTTTACTGCTGCCATTTATAATTAATATCAAGCATATAACAATGCACTGTATTATAATGCACTTACATATGTAAAAATGTTTATTTTTTACATTTCGTACAATTATGTTTACTGTATCATCAACAAAGAGAAAAGCCATGAATGTGTAAAGACTATCTAAAACATGCTTTAGGGGCGCCTGAGTGGCTCAGTCAGTTAAGTGTCTGACTTCTGCTCAGGTCATGATCTCATGGTTCATGGGTTCAAGCCCCGTGTCAGGCTCTGTGCTGAGAGCCTGGAGTCTGTTTCAGATTCTGTGTCTCCCTCTCTCTCTGCCCCTCCCCTGTTCATGCTCTCCCTCTCTCTCTCTTTCTCTCTCAAAAATGAATAAACCTTAAAAATTTTTTTAAATGTGTTTTACCCCAAATGTTTATGATTAATATTAAGAATATAAGAATGTGTTGTATTATAATACATTTATATATAAGAATGTAAATGAGTATCTGTGTATATAAGAATATATAAAAGTACACACACAGATTCTGATAAATGAGAAAAGTGCAGGAAGGGGCATGTGGCTGGCTCAGTCAATGGGGTGAGCAACTCTTGATCTCGGGTTTGGGAGTTCAAGCCCCACGTTGGGGGGTTAGAGATTACTTAACATTTTTAAAGGGACACCTGGGTGGCTCAGTTGGTTAAGCAGCCGACTCTAGCTCAGGTCATGATCTCATGGTTTGTGTTTGAGCCCCACGTTGGGCTCTGTGCTGGCATCTCAGAGCCTGGAGCCTGCTTCAGATTCTGTGTTTCTTTCTCACTCTGCCCCTCTCCTGCTTGCTTTCTGTCTCTCTCTCAAAAATAATAAACATTTTTTAAAAATCTTTTTTAAAAAGTAGAGGAAAACTCCATACAAAATATGCAAGAAACCAAATAGCATTCAGAAGAAAAACCCTGAATGTCCAATAACACAAAAAGCTACCTTTTACTTGTGGACAAATAAATTCAGGTTAAAACATGAATAAAACTCCCTTAAATGGACAAAGAAATTAAGTCAGACTGTCTAAATTACTAAGGAAAACATGAAGCAAAAAAGGATCTTCGTACTGCTAGAAGGAGCACGGATTGATACGCCACTTTGAGAACCTCCTGCAAACTTCAGCAGAACTGGAGATGCACTCAGTCTTCCCGCCGGCTGTGTCCTCCCTAGAAACTTGTGTGCACAGAGTCATGGACAGTAGTGTTTCCAGTAACTGCTCGTAGTCATGAAATGTCAGAAATCAACCACATTGGAATAGTCAATTTTAAGTAAATGGATAAACTGCAGTGACAGGTATCAATCTAATCCAAGTTAAATTTAATTATGAATGAAAGATGAAAGAATGAAAGATGACTTTCAGCATACCATTTACCTGAGTTTTAAAAATGGATAGATGGTAGGTAGGTAGGTGGGTAGGTAGGTAGGTAGGTAGGTAGGTAGATAGATAGATAGATAGATATGATGGATAGACAGACTGATCTAGATGATGGATGGATAATGAATGGAGAGATATAGATAAATGGAGGTAGGTAGATAATAGATATAGCTGGATGATAGATAGATGATAGAATAGATAGATTGATATATCGACCTAGATGACTAATAGTTGGATGGATGGAGATATAGATAGATGATAGGTAGGTAGGTAGGTAGGTAGGTAGGTAGATAGATAGATAGATAGATAGATAAATGGATGGAGACATGTAGATAGATGATAGATAATAGATATAGCTAGATGATAGCTTGATTGAGATCAATCAAACTAGATGATGGATGCATGGAAGGATGATGTATGGAGAGATGTAGATGATAAGTAGATAGATAATAGAATAGATATAGGGATGGGTGGATGATCTATCTAGATTGATGCATGGATGGAGAGAGAGAGAGATGATCGATAATGGATGGAGAGATGTAGATAGATAATAGATATAGGTAGATGATAGCTAGCTAGATTGTTAGCTAGATGTTAGCTAGATTGTTAGCTAGATTGTTAGATAGTTAGCTAGATGATGGGTGGATTGATATGGATGGAGGCATGTAGATAGATGATAGGTAGGTAGATAATAGATATAGCTAGATAGATGCATATGTATTAGAATGATAAAACACAAAGATCCAAGAGACGATTAGATGCAAGCTGAGTAAACTCTGCTAGGAAGAGAGCAAGAGTGAGGAAATCGAGGGTAAGTACATAGGGGATTGAAAAATATTTCTCTAACATGTTTTAAAACCCATCATAGAGAAAGCGTGAAGGAAATCTAACAAAGCTCTTGACGCCCCGATATCCTCTATTCTGCCGCCATCCTGCCTCTTTACAACCCCCTCTCCCCAGCAGCAAGGTTGCATTCTGCAATATCAAACCCATTAATGTTATTTTTTGGACATGAGGAAAATTACATTACTCTCCTAGTGAGAAATGGTGGGCCCTAAGTTTCAAGTGTCATAAATCATTTCAAGTGAAAAATGCAATTAATAATTAATATGTTTATTTTCCTCATTCATTCATGATTTCCCCCGTTTAAGTGTGCTTGTTTTTATATAGCAAATCCTATCAAGCAACAAATAGCTGAGATCTTCCCTTTCGAAAATGTGGATTTTTTTTTTAAAGGAATAAGGCATCTGGAAGTCTTGGGCATATGTTAAAGCTCGTGGGCATATGCTCAGATACTCCAATAAAGAGGGTCAGTTCCGGCAATTAGCTTGCACGTTTTATCGCTAGCATCCATCAGTTGCCAGAGTGTAAGTCCAGTTTCCCCTCAATCTAGAAAACCTATGCCCCTGTCCTAATGTCTCCTTCTTTCCGGTGGTCAGACTTTCTGGTCTGGACTTTGTATTCCTTTCAGTGAGTGGGGCAGTCTTGACCGTGGTGTAGTTGAACCGTGCAGTGTGTCATACAGCAGAAAGTCGTATAACATTTGATGTTGAGGAAAGCGAGTGTGGAAAGAGAACAAAACACTTCCAGTGAGGACGGGGAGAGTAACGGTGCCCGCTCCTACGGCCCTGGTCACGTCTGCCTTACTGGAGAGGGAAGGACCTTAGAGACTTGTTTGCAACATTATACGTTTAGGACACACTCGCGTGTGTCTCTATATATGCCCTACGTCTATGTCTCCCTCTCCCTCTGTCTCACGGTATACACGCTATATATGATAATAAATATACCTTATATTCTTATGTTTAATATATTGGTTATTAATATATCACCAGTAATACATTCATATCTGTAAGAATGCACATGAACACTATTAGTATGTATGTTACATAATAAAATAATATTACATTATATATATCATGTCATATATATCATATACTATACATATATAATTATATATGATATATAATATGTAATCATATGTGATCTAACATATAATACACACATATAATATATGATATATAACATGTAATGATACATGATCAGACATATAAGTATGTTAATATTATATAATATATTGAATGTATTTATGTATAGTTGATATTATATTTAATATAATGTTTAGTTATATATTAATGAGCACGATGCTTGCACACAGTTATTTAGAGTGTTTTATGTCACGTAGCACGCTAAACATGGTATCTTTATTCTTTTCACAATTCAGCCTTCACAGCAGCCATGAGTTAGAAGGTATTATTATACCCCGGTGCACAGAGTAGGGATACGGATGCCCCCAGAGGCAAGCTGCCTGAGGTCCCAGCACAAGAAGTGATTCAGGCAGCGATGTGATTCAGGGTGCCTGGTGCAGAGCTCCCTTTCCAACTAGTGTTTCCCAGGTGTTGGAAGTTGCCAGTGATGTCCACCTTACCACACGTGCATACTGGCACCTCCGAGGATACCATGAGCCGCATCCTGAAATCCGCCGTGTTGAATTTAGCATTGCAGCTCTAAGATCAATTAATGCCATACAAATTCAACATCCCTTGTCACTATTATAAGTACTGCACCACATCTCCATATCACGACTGCATTTTCACCTCCAAACCAAAAGACGGAGATGCAGGATCCTTGCTGTGGACGTGTGGACGTTAATCACCATAGAGGATCACTAATAGCCTTCGATCTATTTAAGTAGCTTGTGTATGGAATGTTCTTTATGTACTGAATATTTTAAGCCCCATTATTATCTTCATCATCTACAGCTACATTCATCATCATCTGCAAGTAATGGAAAATGTTTTGCTAAACTCCCAAAGTGCAGTGTGCTCATTTGAAAACGTCCTGTGCTCTTAATGCATTTCTTAATGATGGTTCCAAGTTGTGATGGGGACCAGGGGACCAGAGTCACCAAGCCAGTACCTCATTGCAGCCTTTTCTTTGGGCAGAGACAACCCTGCCCATCTTAAAACAGACACCGATACATCGAGCTCAAATTACCAAGACTTCAGTTACTGAAACCAAATGAAATATCAATATCCTTTTTCAAGTAATTATTGCACATATAAAGTCACCCCTAATTTTTGCACAAACAAGCACAAACTGGAAAGATGAGAAGATATTGCCGACGCATTCAGACGTTGAGGCTCAGACCAGGGAGCTTCACCATAAAATTACTAGTTGCAACTTTAGAGATTTTATCTTATACTTATCTTAAATTGGGAGTTGGTAATCCAAATGAATTGAGATGGCAATCCGTGTGTGAAGAATTGGCAGAAATAGCCAGAACCTTGCGTTTGGTTCTGTAGAAACAGAGCTTGGGACAAGAATGTGGGTGCAGTTGATTTGCAAAACCCAACAAGGAATGTGAGGGGGGAGAGACACGAGAAAGGGGCAGCCTCTGTACAATGTAGCCTTGCTCTGACATCGTGGTGGGGTTTGATGTCATGGTCCCCCGGGTGGAGAGGTAGGGGGTCACTTTCCAGGCAGGGCAACTCATCGTCCACCAAGGGCAGCGCTCTCTCTAGAGGGAGACCAACTGTGAACCATGAACACCTATTTCTGACAACTGAAAGACAAGCGTGTTGGCCCTGTGCAGGGTGGGGGGTGGGGAGCTTGGGCAAGGTACCAAAACAGTGTCTGTCACCCCTACCAACTCCTGGAAGTGGACATCTCTTTAAGCATTGCTTTACAATAATATGTCTCTTCCTGCTGTGACTTCTAATATCTTTCTCTCAGAAATTCCAACGTGTGGAATTCAGATTAGAGCCTGATTCGTATGCTGGCCAAAATTGTACATACCGAAGGCCATGGTTTCTAAATCTTTACTTATATCCCCAGGGTAAGGTGCAGACCTGTAAAACAGGTGGTGGTTTTGTTGTTTTATAAGATTTATTGGCATGATTTTAAAATTTGTGGTTTGTTTTGCACATGTGTTTTCCTGGCTTATAAATCCTCATACTTACCTAGAGCTGATGCTTAGAATAATGATTTCTCAATGTGAAGTTGAACTGGATTTATTAGCAGGTTTTATAAATCAAAGCCAAAATATATAGTTTAAACTTATAAAAGCACAGATTTATGTATCCTTGCGATAAATCACGAGAATAAGTATCCGCAGAGTCCCGCTGTTTTTTGTTGTTAATCCAGTCAATTTCTGGGTCAATACTTCATGCCTTTTAATCCAATTCATATTCATAATTAGAACTCATTATTTCAGTAAATATCAGTCGATTTATGGTTATCCTAAACGCATGCATTTGGAGGAGTTTGGAAGCTTGCCTGAATTCTAACACTTACTGAGGATAAGAAATGCTATCACCATGAGAATGAATGAAAAATGTATAACAATAATCTTGAGTCCCATACGTAAAGGATAAGGCAGAATTTAAAAAATCTCAGCTTCCGTTCTCAAAAAGGCACCATTCAGTAATTATTACGACGCGGTACTAATTCAACTTTATAACTGTAGGATGTTTCATAATTGACTGAACACTTTCATGCCCACATCCTTATTTTATTCTGACACAAGGAAAATAGGGCCCATAGAAATGTCTATTGAAAGAAGTTGGTGAAACCAAGACTTAGCCACTGAACGCATTTCTGAACATCACTGAGGCCATCTGCACTTCGTATCTTCTCACTGGGCCCCGGCGTCCAGCAGCCCTCACACTTAACCACCCAGGGCATTAGCACGGACCCAAATGCTAATCTCAGGAAGGAAAACACTTTCTATGGTGACTCTCATTTCTTTTCTCCATGTCTCCATACCCCAAGAATCATGCAAAAGGTGGAACCTGAACTTTCATTCCTTTATATATTCATCCGTCATCACGGGACACAACATATAAGCAACTTACCATCAACACAAGCCACTTTTGTGTTTTTGTTTTCAAGTTTATTTGTTTATTTTGAGAGAGAGAGAGAGAGAATCCCTAACAGGGTCCACACAGTCAGCACAGAGCCCATTAATCCAGTAATGCCCCTTTGCATGCACCCAAACACACTGAAAACTTATGTCCACATGGGTGTCCACGGCAGCCTTCTTCCTAATTGTCATTACCATATATGCTAGTATCATGAGACCAATTTGAAATGAGGTTAGGTATAGGAAGCTCTCAGTAGGAAATAAAAATTAGAGTTTTCTTTGAAGTGGAAGGCTCACTTTGTCCATCTTTGGATTACCAAGGTGGGTGTATCAGACATTCTTTTTATTTGTTCTTCCAGGAAAACAACAACTCAGTTTGCAATGCAAGAAACTGTACATGTGCTTCTTTGCAAGACATCAATCATGAATCAGCACAGAGAAGAGTTTCATGTACACCTTCCATTTCACCATTAGTGTTTAGAAGATTACTAATAAGACCTGCTGAGGGGCTGAGATATAATAAAATCTATAGTTTTACTGTTTCATAAAGGTCACTTTTGAAAATTAATGTTTGTTTATTTCTGAGAGAGAGAGATACGGTGTGAGCAGAGTAGGGGCAGAGGGAGAGGGAGACACAGAATCCCAAGCAGGCTCCAAGCTCTGAGCTGTCAGCACAGAGCCCAATGTGGGGCTTGAACTCACAAACCCTGAGATCATGACCTGAGTTGAAGTCCGATGCTTAACCCACTGAGCCACTCTGGCACCCCCTCAAAAGTCACTCTTATTTGAAGCTGTATTTTACCCCTGTGTGTGAGGATGGATGGTATGAACAACACAGTGACTAACAATAGACATTGATGCCGTTGCTTTGACTGGTTCTAACTCACCAATACTATCACTTGCTGTGTTTTGCACGTTAAGTACAACTGTCAACTTTGAGAAAGAAGCACTAAACACAATTATGTTGCAAAACTTGTTCTGACTCCTGTTTTGAACCCCTTCTCATGCTCTTGGGATCTGGAAACCACAGTTTGATCGTGGCTACCGTAGCCCTAATACTGTTCATTTGTAACAGTCCACCATCGCAGCTCAGATCATCACGCACTGTCATAGAAGAGTCGCTCCTATTGAAATTATGAATGATTTGTGGACCGCAGTTCCTGCCACGGACCTGTCCACCCCCTTGCATCCTCCACTAGTAAGAACGTCCTTTTACCAAGAAGTGGACTTCCCTAAGATTTGTCTCCATGTTATGACTGCAAAACAAATCATTTCATCCTCCACGTGGAACATAGCATTTCTCATACACCAGGTGTTCAATGAACTTGCAGAATCCCTACTTTTATTCCTTGAATTGGTTGAAAAATTGAACCGCTGTTAGAATTACCTTCACTGATACTCTGTTTCAAGCATCTCAAGTGTGACTGTAAAACCGATGTCACTCATCTGCTCAGGAAGGTAAAGCCGTACGAGTGGAGCCAACGTGCACAGGAAACTTGGGGAAAAGTGGAGAATCTGGAACAGGTATTTGATCTAAAGGAAAGGTCATGCTTCCCAGAATGGCGTGCAACTTGCTTTCTGCAACCCCACGTGGCATATTACCCATCTGCAGTCACAGGCCTGCAGAATAGCGACTCGATTTGGAAATAAATGCTGCTGCTTCTGCAAATTTGTATCTTTTGCTTTTTGTGTGGCCTGGGGAATTCCAACAGCATTCGTGCTGAATTATAAAGGTTGACAAATTTTTCAGGCAGTTTGCAACTTCTGCATCAAGTTTCTTTAAAAATGGAAATTGGGGATGCCAGGGTGGCCCAGTCAAGCATCCCACTTCAGCTCAGGTCATGATCTCAGGGTTCATGGGTTCGAGTCCCATGTCGGGCTCTGTGCTGACAGCTCAGAGCCTGGAGCTGCTAGGGATCCTGTGTCTCCCTCTCTCTCTGCCCCTCCCCTGCTCACGCTCTCTCTTTCTCTCTCAAAAATAAATATTTAAAAAATTTTTAACAGAAAGAAAAATGGAAATTTAGTTCTTAATTAAATGTACTCTTTTTCTGGGAGCTCATTCTTGTCAAAAGGTGTATTGCAAAAGTTGTCACGTTTGAGTAGAAACAAATAATTGCAGATGTCTACTATAACATTAATACAACTATTAGGGTAAAATATTCAAACAACTATACAACCCAAGGCGGGACTAGTGAGCCTTCTTTTCCAGTACACATTTGCTGTATATCCAACCAGTGATGTTCTGTTCCCGCACTGAGCCTTGCCCAGATAGCTTTGCCTATAGTTCGGGGAATGGCATCAGCTGTGACTCAGAGGACTGGCACACCAAATGGCCAGGACCACTGGCCGCTGCCATCAGAGACCAGGAAAGGTCAGCAGGTACTCAGCTTCCTCAGTTCCGATACCGTTTGCCTCACCTGTGAGGATGCTGCACGTTCGAAGGACGGTGTTAGCTACTCAGCCCCGGAAAGCATGCTTGTACTTCGGACATAACCACATGTTTGAGTGGTAACTCTCCACACCACGTCTTCATTGCACATTCCTCCAGAAAAAATCACAGCAGGATCTGGAGCTGTCGGGCGGAATACCACTCCTCTCCTCGCTTATTTTAATGCAGTTTTGAGCAATGACACGGTTAACTAAAAATTCACAAAATCCACGACGGATAACAAAACAGATGCCGAAACAACAGGCAAAGTCATGTGCGTTTTCAACATGGAAGAAATGCCCGGTGCCAGCCAGAAGGTGTGGTTAGCAAATGGAAAAAAAGTTGGGAAGAAAGGAATCTAGAATGTCATAGAGTATCCAGCATCACTGGTTCTTGACCTCTGGGGGAATCGATGATCCTCATGATTTGAGGATTTGCTGACACTGAGTGACAGCGTCCCTAGCAGAACACACATGTGTCTCCTCAACAGTTTGCCTAGAATTTCAGAGTCCAAGGAGATCCTGAATTCTACCCACAGAGTCCATAAAACTACACAGTGTTGGTTATGGACTCAGTTGTGGTGACTGTTGTTACAATTTAGTGTCAGTATTGTCACTTAGTGGGCGTGAGCCAGGAATGATAAAAAAATTCAGCAATGGACATTGGAGACAACTCAAAACAAACAAAAATGGTACTCTTTCCCACACAAGTTTGAAATACCCAACAGGTATTCATTTACATTAAGAAAAATGGGGCGCCTGGGTGGCTCAGTCGGTGAAGAGACCGACTTTGGCTCAGGTCATGATCTCGCGGTTCGTGGGTTCGAGCCCCGCATCGGGCTCTGTGCTGACTGCCAGCTCAGAGCCTGGAGCCTGTTTCAGAGTCTGTCACTCCCTCTTTCTCTGACCCTCCCCTGCTCACGCTCTCTCTCTCCTAGAAATAAATAATAAAAAAAAATATTTAAAAAAAAATAAAAGAAAAAGAAAAGAACAAGCTCTCAATAACTATCGATCTAGAACTTAACTCCATTTTATATCTAAACTCAAAGAGTATTCTTCCCTCCCCACCACTCCCCCACACACAGTTTTAATAGGCTCTGAATTTTCCAGGAATCCAGCTGCCAAGTAATTAGAGGGAAAATTATCATTTACTTGTTTGGAAATGTACCAAGAGTTGTTAACAATTTCAGAAAAATTCCAACATTACTCATGACGTTTGAGTCACTGACACAAACAGCTCACCCACCAGAGCTCCGGACTACTTCCTTCTGTCGTTAGTGAAAATACATATCATATTATCGCCTGTTGCTTTCTTCTATCTCCTGTGTGTGTATTCCAGTTAGGGAATCCATTATCATCATCATTAATATTATTAAATTAAAGCTGTGGGTATGTTATAGCATAAGGGGTGAGATTAGTGGATTCTTATTTCATCCTTTATCAGATTTTCAGAGTTGGGCAACTTGAGCCCTCCTCTCTCTGCGTCAGTTTCGTCATCCGTGATAACTAAAAACTACTTCCTTCACAGAGCCTTGGAGAATTATATAGTGAGTTACCACTGTGAGTACAGTGTTTATATCTGACACCTAGGGTACATCAAAGTTAACTATTACTAGCGTCATATTATTAATGTAGCGTCATATTATTAATGTACATGTGTGAGCTTAAGAGGTATGTTTAACATTTTTGAGGTAAAACAAATATATCAAATATTGTCATAAAAGTGGGAGATTTACGTCTCTTAAAATTCAGAACAGACATAGATAACCCAGTTAGGAAACTGAAGGAAAATTGCCTTCAGCGAGAGATATGATTATAAATTCTACCTTTTTAAAAAAATTGGTTAATGTTTATTTGTTTTTGAAGGAGAGAGACAACGTAGGAGCAAGGAAGGGGCAGAGAGAGAGAGGGAGACACAGAATGGGAAGCAGGCTCCAGGCTCTGAGCTGTCAGCACAGAGCCCAACACAGGGCTCACACTCAGTGAACCGTGAGATCATGACTTGAGCTTCAGTTGGACACTTAACCAACTGAGCCACCCAGGTTCTACCTTTTAAAAGAGAAGCATGCTTGGGGCACCTGGGGGGCTAGTCAGTTCAGCTTATGATTCTTGATCTCGGCTCCGGTCACGATCTCATGGCTGGCGGTTTGAGCCCTGCATCAGGCTCTGCACGGACAGTGTAGATCCTGTTTGGGATTCTCTCTCCCTCTCTTTCTCTGTCTCTCCTCACTCACCTTGTCTCTCAAAATAAGTAAATTAACTTAAAAAAAAAAAAGACATGCAGATTTAAAGTGAAGGGATACAGGGTCACCTGGGTGGCTTGGTTGGTTAAGTGTCCAACTCAATTTTGGCTCAGTTCATGACCTCACAGTTAGTGGGTTTGAACCCCACAGCAGGCTCTGTAGAGCCTGCTTGCGTTTCTCTCTCTCTCTTGCTCTCTCTCTCTGCCCCTCCTCCACTCACACTCTCTCCCTCCAAATATATGAATAAACTTTAAAAAATATATAAAAAAGTAAAACTAGGCACGCTTTACTCTTTCCTGAATTTTCTCACATTGTCAGAATCACTGAAATGTTCAACCTAGAAACAAAATCTTAATTATGCTTGGGACTGTAGATAAATTAAAGATTCTTTCCGTCAGTACGAGAGTCCACCGCCTTCATGTTCATTAAGTGATGATTCAAAGGATTGTCACTCACAGAGATGTCATTGGCCTCCAGGGCTGACTGACATTGTTGCTCCAGCAAAAGCAAGCTCAACGAGCCCACTGCAAACAATGGCCGTGTGTTCTGTTCACGAAGAAGACTGGTTGGCAAGACTGCTCAATGCACGTCCCACTGAGATCGCAGCCTCACTTGCCAAAACTTTCGTAAGCAACCTGTCTCTCCCTTGGCACCCTCCTAGGGCCCCTGTGCATTTGATGCCCCCACAGTGGTGATATTTCAGCATCTTGGTGTTTGCTGAGATGCAAATATATTTGATTTCTGCTGGTAAACGTTCGCAACCCTAAGACCAAAGAGATTCTGAGACATGGCGTGAGTTTTGTAATTTCTTGTAATAAAAGTCAAATCATGCATTGTTCTCTTGGCTCTGTTTCAGGGAGTAGAACCAGCGACTTTTGCCAGTTATGTATATTCACTTTCCTGAAAAAATACGATTGCTTACATTTTCTTCTTCATTCTCTGGATCTCCCCAGGTTAACTAATGCCTATGGACCCTCTACCCATGCCTAAAACTACTCTTTAGAATTTTAAGTTTATTTTTGACTTATTTTGAGAGAGAAATAGAGAGCAAGCAGGGTAGGGAAAGAGAGTGAGGAGAGAGAGAGAATCCTAAGCAGGCGCTATGGCCTCAGCAGAGAGACCCACGAAGGGCTCAAACTCACGAACCCTGAAATCATGACCTGAGCCGAAGTGGGACGCTCAACCAACTGAGCCGCCCAGGCGCCCTGACAACTTCATCTTTTAACCTCTCCATATTAAAGCCCACCTAAAAATAAAAATTACAGTCTCATGTGCTGGGATACTGTTTGCCTCTCCTCATGAATCAATTGACTCTACCTATTTTTAATGAAATGTCAAATGCTGAGTTCTTTTCTGTTAACTTTATGGACTGTATTATATTTTCTATAACTCTAATTTTTACTCACGTGTGTTTTCACATTTTATCATATGTGCTATGACAGCTGTAAGGAATGCTAATCACCATCATTATTTTCATAACAGTTCCTGCAGTGTGCTCTAGCATTTTCTCCTTTCCCCCACTTTAGATAGCCTTTGTTTTTTGATTGTAGTTGACACACTAAGGGGCATTAGTATCAGGTGGACAATATGGTGATTCAACTTGTATCTTACTGTGAGCTCACCACACATGTAGCCACTATCCAACATGACTACAGTATTGCTGACTATATTCCTCTCTCCATAACTGGAAGCCTGTGTCTCCCCCTTCTCCTCTCCCATTTTGCCCACCAGCCACTCACTCTTCTCTGGCAACCACCATCTTGTTTTCTGTATGTATAGGTCTGTTTCTGTTTTTGCTTGCTCGCTTGTTCATTTGTTTTGTTATTTAGGTTCCGCATATAAGCAAAATCAAATGATATTTGTCTTTCTCTGTCTTGTTTATTTCCCTTGCTTTAATACCATCTAGGTGCATGCATGCTGTTGCAAATGACCAGATTTCATCCTTTTTGATTGCCGAGTAATACTCCATTGTATACATATATATCACATCTTCTTTGTCCATTTATTCATTGATGGACACTTGGACTGCTTCCATATCTTGACTGTTGTAAATAACGCCGCTATAAACCTAGGACTGCATACCTCTTTTCAAATTGGTGTTTTCGTGGGGCGCCTGGGTGGCTCAGTCNCTGCTCTCACTCTTTCTCTCAAAACAAATAAATGAACATTAAAGAAATAGTTCACACACTCCAATAATGAAACATGGAAGAAGCTTGGAAGAATTAAGTAGGATTTACATGAGGGGAAAAAAAAAGTTCCAAGTCAAAGTCTGAGTCAAAATTAACTTTAACAGATTGGTGAAGGGGCGCCTGGGTGGCTCAGTTGGTTAAGCATCCAACTTCGACTCAGGTCATGATCTCATGGTTTATGGGTTCGAGCCCTGTGTCGGGCTCTGTGCTGACAGCTAGCTCAGAGCCTGGAGCCTGCTTCAGATTCTGTATCTCCCTCTCTCTCTCTGACCCTCCCCTGCTCACGCTGTCTCTCTCTCTCAGAAATAAATAAAGCATTAAAAAAATTTTTTTTAAAAATTGGTGTTTTCGTTTTCCTTGGGTATATACCCAGAAGTGGAATTACTGGATCGTATGGGAATATTTTTTTTAATTTTTCAAGAAACTTCCATACTGTTTTTCAGAGTGGCTGTGCCAGTTTGCATTCCTGCCAGGAGGGCAAAAAGGTTCTGTTTTCTCCACATCCTCACCAACACTTGTTGTTTCTTGTGGTGTTGACTTTAGCCATTCTGACAGGTGTGAGCTGATATCTCATTGTGGTTTTGATTGGTATTTCCCTGATATTGAGTGATGTTGAGCATCTTTCCATGTGCTTATTGGCCATCAGGGTGTCTTCCTTGGAAATGGCCATTCCAGGTCCTCTGCCCATTTTTTATTCAGATTATTTGCTTATTGTTGTTGGGTTTTTTATGTTGATGTGCATAAATTCTTTGTATATTTTGTGTATTGCCTCCTTGCTGGATATACCATTTGCAAATATTTTCTTCCGTATAGTAGGTTGTCTTCTTCTTTTGTTGATGGTTTCCTCTGCAACATTTGCAAAGAAAATTTTATTTTGGTGTACTCCCTATTATTTATTTTTGCTTTTGTTTCCCTCACCTCAGGAGACATATTGAGAAAAAATGTTTCTGTGGCTAATGTCAAAGAAACAACTGCCTGTGTTTTCTTCTAGGAGTTTTATGGTTTCAGGTCTCACATTTAGGTCTTACCCCATTTTGAATTTATTTTTGTGTGTGGTGTAAGAAAGTGGTCCAGTTTAGTTCCTTTGCACATTGCTGTCCAGTTTACCAAACACCATTTACTGATGTGTTTTCCGCCTTGTATATTCTTGCCTCCTTTGTTGTGGATTAACAGATCATACGAGTGTGCGTTTATGTCTGGGCTCTGGAGTCTCTTCCAGTGATCTGTGTGTCTACTTTTTGCCAGGAGCATCATGTTTGGATCACTACAGTTTTTCACTGAAATCTGGGATTGTGATACCGCCAGTTTTGTTTTTCTTTCTGGAGATTGCTTTGCCTATTCAAGGCATAATATGGTTCCGTAGAATTTTAGGATTATTTGTTCTAGTTCTGTGAAAAAAATGCTATTAGTATTTTAACAGGGATTGCACTGAATCTGTAGATGGCTGTGGGTAGGTCTCCTCTGTAGTATTCTCCTTGATGTGCATGCCCTCAGGTTGGAAGGTCCTGACTCTCTCCTGAGAAGGGTAAAATGCCCTGCGGTGCAAAGCACAGGACCATGTCTGGAAATGTATCGCACTTTCTTCAACAATAGAACAAAGCCTTGCCGAAACCCACCTGAGAAGCACCGTGAGATCCACACCTCCATGGTGGCTTGAGATCCTTTTAAAGCAGTTGGTGCCTGAGGCGCAGCCTGCAGAGGCTCTCCCTCCGCCCTTACCTCCAGGAGCAGGAGCTGAACAGATTTCAGATATCCATCCTAAAAGGAGACACACACTTACCTTTGTCATGGGAGAAGGAAACTAACAAAGAAACCACAAAAATGTCCATGAGTCAAATGTTAGCCTTGAAATCAGCGAATTCTAGAGCAAGAAAACAGAGTCTGATTAGTGCCTGCCACGCAACAATGTCCTGAGACCCTTACCAACTCCCTCTTCCTCATAGACCCCAGCGTCAAACAAAAACCACAACCAAAACTTCAGGAGAGGAAGTGACACAGAAAACCGGAACTACCATCACCCCCCATATACTCGAATTGGACAGCTGGGGGAAAAGAAAGACTTTATTTCAAAGTCAAGTTTTTAATTTTTTTTTTTTTTTTTTTTTGGTCTATAGCTGGATAGTGCAAACTACTGAATTGCCAGTGGATTGTGTGACCCAAACCAGTTGAAACGGAGAGTTTCCTCTCATTGAAGGGCTTCCTAGGAGCAGACAGGGCAACACGGGGTGGATTCTGATTGTAGTCACAGGTCTGAGATCTAAGGATCCCAACCAAATATGCTCAGTGAATATGTATCGCATTCTAAGTAAAGCTACAGACAATGCTAAGTACCGGGCAGCCCAAGGGAAAAGGGCCGTGGAGAGACGTACATAGAGAGACTTGAGCCCCTGGCGAATGCCAGGCCATTTCTGAGCTGCAAGTTGAGGAGCAGATCTGTGGACCCAGTGATCACCCAGTATTCCTAGTTCACTGACCATGGTGCCGTGTTCTCCATTCTCAGGAAATAAGATAATTAAACGAACACCAGTTGACATTTACTTTATTTTTTTTATTTATTTTTTTAAAATGTTTTATTTATTTCTAGGAGAGAGACGGAGAGACAGCGTGAGCAGGGGAGGGTCAGAGAGAGAGGGAGTCACAGACTCTGAAACAGGCTCCAGGCTCTGAGGGGGCAGTCAGCACAGAGCCTGACGCGGGGCTCGAACCCACGAACCGCGAGATCACGACCCGAGCTGAAGTCCAACGCTTAACCGACTAAGCCCCCCAGGCGCCCTGACATTTCCTTTAAATAGGCCATTCTTAAACCATTTCTTATGTGATTATCTATTCAGTACCACCAACGTTATGCTACACACTTTGGGACTAAGGGATCCTCTTTTAAAATCATTGTAACAGGAAAAACTAACTGGGAAGATAAGTGAATGCCCATAAAATCATGAGCAATAAAAGTTTGAGTGTATGTACCTGTTACTTAGAAGCAATTACAATAAATGGTGCAGGGTTGTACTGGGGTCGCAGGCAACTTGATTGGTAAAACGCCTCGTAAACAAGGTGGGACTTGCAGAATGATTAGGATTTGCCTCAGAAGGAGGAGAAAGACAAGTTGTTCCCTGGGAGAAAAGGATCAAATGAGAAAGGCACTGAGGGTTACAAGAAAGTGTTTTGAGAGCCTTTGCTTAAATCCCATGGATGAAAGTAGACTTTGATCACTGGAGAATGGTCCATGTGAGTTTGCATAACTAAAAAAGTAAAGCTCAAGGGTCCTAGAAATCCTGAGAGGAATGGTCAACACAAGCTTGTATAAAGAGAGAGGTAAAAACAAGGAGAGTCCTAGAAATCCAACTTGTTTCATCTCTGAACAGTAGAAGAGCATAGTAAGGTTTGGAGCAGGGAATTGAGATATAAATAAAACTGAGATGAGGTTAAGCTCATAGAAGTCATTACCCGTAGATAGAAATAGAAGTCTCTAGTTAATGAAGTTCACTGGGAGGCTACTGGCATCATCCAGTCAAGAAGAGGAGTGGAGACGTGACAGCAGGGTAGATGGGAAGAAGATGGGTAGGATTTTTTGCTTGCAGTGTATGGCAGACTAACATTCCCACCAGAAAAGACAGAGACATTCCAGAAAAAGTATAGCAAACATTCTGTTAAACACAGAGCTTATTACAGGAAGTAGAAAGAATTGATTTCTAGGAGCGGAAATGTAACAGCGCAAGAAAGAAATCTGTCCGGAGGGATCAAAATTTCTTTGAGGGGAGTAGCTATTTACAGGACAGAGAGTACACAAGACCTTGGTCTTATACGAAGGATGGATGTGAGATTGAGACTTCTTCCTTCAGCCAAGAACTCAAAAGGCTCTTCTGCCAGTCTAGATCAGCACTGGAAAAAACTACCCACCTGTTAATACAAGGAAATGACAAAGGTGTGTACCCTTTTGATCTGAAATCCATATTGGAAAACTGTCTCCTTTGAGAATTTGTGCAGAACTGCTGTTGTAAAGATTTGAGAATTAGATCTTATATTTGCTGCATGACTTAAGAAGACCCAACACAAAAACAATTGCCTTAAAGTGCACTAGCGTTGGTAACACAGAAGGTACCCGGCACCTGGAAGGTAGTTCTTCCCTGGAGTAATGCACCCTGAAAATGAGCAGAAGGATTCTCCCGGAGGAAGCACACGTTAGGGTAAATACACAAACCCACATGACAAAACTCAAGACACAAAG
The DNA here is from genome assembly GCF_003009895.1 of Hyaena hyaena. NCBI lineage: Eukaryota > Metazoa > Chordata > Mammalia > Carnivora > Hyaenidae > Hyaena > Hyaena hyaena. The sequence goes on from NW_024080774.1 coordinate 1,985,364, forward strand.
CACTGAGAATACACCTTAGCTATGGGAGCAAACAGCAGGTTAGATATTTAAGGAACAAATCTTTACAGTATATCCATCATCCTATCCCCAATAGAGTGTATTACCAACTTCCTTCATCCCGTTCCCAATAAACTCTTTACACCAACATCCTCCGTCCTTTCACACGTGAGGTACTGACATCAACTTTCATAATCCCATCACCCATAAACTCTATCAAACATCTTCCATGATCTTATTCCAATAAACCATTTACACCAAATTCCATCCTCCGATCCCCCGTAAACTCTCCTGGGGATGACTCCATGACTGGGGTGCCTTCCAGGACCACGTTCCCTCCTACAATCTCATGGCATTATCACCCCCCTGCCTTGGTCCAGCCATTCTTCTTTGGAGCATCATGTTTGGCCACATCCAGAGATGACATATTTGACAAGCCATCCTCAAGCAGCCAGGCAAAGGCACAGGTCTGGATGATTCTACCATTTGGGCAGAGAGGCGGCCAGAGCCTTGAAGGCAGATTCATACCTTGAATGAGAACCCGGCACATGTCATCTTAGTTCAGGCCAATTCTGCAGGACATCTGATGCTCCCCCTTTGACAATTATGTAAAGCCTTCTTTAAGTGAAGCAGTCACCCTACATGGTGTCATGTCCATAGGTGCGAATAGAAATCAAACACGTTTCCTATGTGGATTTCTCATCTCTGACTTTATTGAGATCCTTTGCTTCCTACTGTACACTCTCCACCTCTTGTAGCCCCGTCGAGGAATGAGTCCTACGTCCTTCTTACCTGGTGTGTAAAGAATGCTTGCGTGTGGCATAAAACGATCATGTTCTGACTTCCAGGAATGTGTCCTGGTTCTAATATTCTGGAATTCTGTGAACAAGAAAATATAGGTGTGTACATGTGCCATGATTTTAGAAATGTCTGTCATGACTACTCACTTCCTTGTATTTTCTAGGACAGTGAATACTTAACCTGTGACTCCCTAATGACCTTTACTTTTTCAGTTTTGTACTGAAGAAACTCAGTCTTCTGTCACTCTTCCTAGGCAGAAGTTCATACAAAGGCACTCGGACTTTCTTGAGGTCATTGGTTGCACATCCTGAAAGCTGCAGACATAAATTTGGGGTTGTGATTCTTTAATATGCAAAGAGCCTTAATATCATTGTTTTGCTTCTTAGCCACACATTTTAGGGTCGAGACTACTGTCGCGTGATGTTAAAGATTGACCTTTATGGGTTTGTGGAGATGTCGGAAGTTCATCTCTTGCAAAACTTGCTGAAGGTAGTAAGAGGCAATATGGCCTCATTTTGTTTTGTTGATTCAGGGTAATGGAACCTATTTTAGGTGAAAAAAATCCAGAGTAAATTTTCAAGAAAGGAAATGGTGAAGGCGTTTGAAAACTATCAAATACAGTTCTGCTAAATATATGAGGATTTCTTTATATTAGATTGAAAAAATACAGTGCAAAATAAAGTATATGAGAAGGCAACTTTATTTTTTTAATGTAATTTATTTTGAGAGACAGACAGAGAGGGAGACCATGAGTGGGGGAGGGGCAAAGAGAGAATTCCAAGCAAGCTCCATGCTGTCAGCACAGAGCCTGATGCAGGGGTCAGTCCCGTGAACTGTGAGATCATGATCTGAGCTGAAATCAAGCGTAGGATGCTTAACCAGCTGAGCCACCCAGGCGCCCCAGAAAAGAGGTGTTGGAAAGGGGCTTAAAGGGGTTTAAGTATGATTACCTATTCATATCTTATTCGCATAAAGGAAACACTGGAAAGATGCATCAAAATCCAATAAACAGTTTGAAAAAAGATGAAATGCATAGTTTTTACATCATTTGAGTTATCTGAATGTCTTATTCATTTTCACATTAAATGAAATTTAAGTGGTCTGTAAAGGTGATAAAAAAGGTGTAGACTAAATTATTAATCCCTGACTTTCTCGTCGAAAGCCACTATTCAGGACATAATTCTGACCCAGATGGAATTAGTTGAGACGGTAATGTTTAGAAGTGACGTACAACTGAAAACGCTCTTTGAGGAGTCCTTCACGGTCATAAAAGGAGGCGCTTTGGATGTGTCCACTGGTTTCAGGCAAATGACTTATTGCCAGGTTTTCATGGCTTGAGATTCTCCACAGAAAAATTACTCAAGCAGAAGAGATATTCTTAAACGTGAAAATTTGGGCTTAAAATGAGCCTGAGGACCAGGATGCTTTTTGAGTCCAGCATGTTCAAGGAACACGTCCAGATTATCTGACGAGCCCTCGAGGGGAAAATATAGAAGAGAGGCAGGGACTGTAAGTTGAGCGTAAAGAAAGCTTGGGTTCAGAATAAGCACACACTTTAACAAATGTACAACAGAAAACGTTTATAATTTTTGAGTTGCTACCAGAGTTACACGGCCTATTGCTTTGTATAGAAGACATGCTTTTCATTATCACGTCCCTGCCTTGGTCCCCCCATCCTTCTTTGGAACATTGGATGGAGAAAAGTTCAACTGGTCGTCTTCTTCCCTTCAATACGATGGATGGCTAGGCTGGACGGGATACAAAAAGCATGAGTAGATAGGAATGGGAGACTGGATGGGGGAGGGGCTCAAACATTTCCTGCTCAATGTTCATGGTCCTTTGTTTCATGGTGAAGGGGTCCTCATGCTTTGTTCTCAGTGGCAATGTATCCCATCAGGAGAGGACTCCATGGTTCAATCTCTCTTGAAGCTGGGTCATAGCATATAACATGGATTTGGGTGTGGAATTTAAGCGGATACCATTGCTTTGTCTTCCACAAAGAATGATCTGACACAAAATGGAATTAGCTGGCTCATCCCTTTTATTGTCTTCTCTTTCCTTCTTCTTGCCTGGAAGGGACATACCCTGGCTGGGGTTACAACTCTTATCTTGTCACCATCCAGGAAAGAGAGACCAAGAGAATAGACCCAATGTAGCCTTGACCTTCTTAAACCCCTGCGCCATAGTAAATACCTCTCCCTTCATAAATGAGAACAGGCACAATTCATTTAATGATCACATTAACAAGAACTAACATCTCTGAGCCATCCACTATGTGTTTGTTTAATTAATTTTTTAGAAAAGACACATCTAGTGGTCCCTGGAGCAGGTTAATAAAGTTTTATCCAACACATGACATTTAACATGTCTTTTATTTTTTTTTTTTTTTTCCTAGGAGAGAGAGACAGTGTGAGCAGGGGAGGGTCAGAGAGAGAGGGAGACACAGACTCTGAAATAGGCTCCAGGCTCTGAGCTGGCAGTCAGCACAGAGCCCGACGCGGGGCTCGAACCCACGAACCGCGAGATCATGACCTAAGCGAAAGTCGGACGCTTGACCGACTAAGCCACCCAGGCGCCCCTAACATGTCTTTTTAAAACTGGACTCCAGAGAACACTGATGGAGCAGGGGATAAAGAGGGAGTTGGACAGAGATGGGAAAGTTGGAGAAATAGCAAAGGGGGAGGGTGTGTAGTTAGAAAACGGGTTGGCTTCCCTGGAAAACAGGATTTCCCTTTTGTCCTGTAAGAAACACAGATGTAGGATTAGAAGGGTCATGTGACACTTGCACTAACTCGCCTGTCATCCTCATGACCTCTTCTTTCATTCACATGGTTTTCTACTTACCACCGCCCCCCAATTCCTTCTGTGAGCACAGACAGTCACTACATTAAATTATTTCCCCATCCACAGGCTCGATTGGACAAATGACCACATGGGGGAAAAATCCCTTCTTCCATCTCTCCAGGAACACTAGACTTGACATAATTTCAGGTCCCTGATTCACATGGCAACCCCATCACCCCCCTCCCCGGCCCAAACTTTGTCCACCCTCCATTTCTCTAACATAGCCAGCCATGACCAGTGAACCCCAAAGGCCTTACAGATTATTTAAATGATCTTAAAATAGAATGAACTTTAATTCACTTACACTGAGCGAATATTTTATGTGCCCTGTACAGATTATTTTTCTTGAGGTGGTGGATGGCCAAGCAGAAAGGTATCTCCAACATCTGTCTCAGAGACTTGTGTCAGCCTGGAATAGTTCCTGGTCACGCTGAAAAGTTACAAGGCTCGTTCCCATAAACCACCTCTTGCAAACTAAGAGCAGCTGGAGCTTAAAGTACATGTCGGCCATTTTTATTTTCGTAAAAACCCTGAATAGTCTCTTGGGGGCATTAACAGATATAACCATGGGGAGGTGCCTCTGTATTTGGCCTCCTGCTGCAAATCAGGTGTCTGTACAAAAGGGCATGTAAGAAATGGGTCAGGGATTCAACCATTTGATCATATTTTGTAGCCAACGGGTTCTATATAAAGAAAGAGATGCAATGATAGAAGTTACCTTCTAGTCTTGAATACTAAGCTAGTACTTGTCATGTATCAACGTGCTACAGATTGGCTGTGCTGGGTATGATATTTATTATGGATGTATGTGCGTTCAAGGGTTATTGATTTTACTATAGAACACCCTGGGTGCAGGCACTAGGAATACACTTTGGAATTCAAATAGACCAGATTCCAGTTTTGAGGGGCGAAAGGCAGATGAGGGGAGGAAGAATCAGTATGGGAAGCCTATGAAGTGGACGTGAGAAGGCAGAAGCATCAATGTGCCACAGACTTTAAGGCAAAGAGCTGCGTTGGTTACAGTTTCTCTTTGGAGATCCATACTCTCCATAACATCGCTGCGAATTGGTTCCTTAACATCACATGTGGTGAACTACAGGGTTCCTGAACATTGGGCCGTCTGTTCAGAAAATCCCAAAATGTATTTCTCATTTGTGGAGAAGTAAATATAACATCTCAGCATCGCATTATGACAACACTTCCTCTAGTTTCATAGGCAACTGGCAGCTGTCAAAATATTGGGACCCAAATATTACGAGAACATTTCACTTGAAAAATACTAATTCTGCACTTTTCATATTTTGCTGTCTACCTTCTCCCACTGTTAAAGCGGTGGTATTTGTTGCATTTTCTTGGAAGTCACTTCAAATCTGCTTATTTTTTTTTTAGCAAGTTTCTGTCTTCCACACTTTTCCCAAAGAGTGGGTGATAATAAATCATTCTGATTTGATTTCTTAATATATTTCTTACCATTCCTCGCTGAGCCATGGGATAGCATACTAATCCTTTCATGCCAGTCGAATTCACTGATTCTTTTATTTCAGTTTTGAATCAGAAATGAATTTTATCGATCCACATGTTTCAGTCTACCAGGTTCGTTAAAAGCTGAGATGTTATCATTGACCCTCGAAAGAAAGAAAAGTTTTACTTTGCTGTGAAAGAATTTGGTATTTGAAGCTATGTTCTTGTACTTCCCTACCCTTCTGCACCATATAATAGAGATTAAAACACCACTATGTGCTTGCAAACGTTCAAATACCAATTATAAAGAAATACATCTTACATGCACATTATATCAATTACAAAGATTTTAAAATCACATCACATCAATTTTAAAATCAGTGTGGGTCTCAACGGCTCACAAAACCACACAGAGGGAACAGATCCGAAAGCCAGAAAGTAGTAAATGCAAACCAGCTGATGAAATTTCCAGTCCAAGCAGAAAACCAAAAGCAGCAATACTGTTCAGCTAATCCTAGTCTCCTGAAACGCTGAGCCAGTCTTTCTACAAACCCAAACCCAAACGTGATGACTGACCCAGGACGGCCTCTGGCAAGCATGGCCACCGAGCCCCAGTTTTCTGGTTTCCTCGAAATGACATCTAACAGCGAGGACGCACCTGCAGGCAGCCAGAATGCCAAGTGTTTGCAGTTTCTACAGTTGACCTTTTAATCTCTTTCCTTTTTTTTTTTTTTTTTTTTGGTCTTATTTAAAGATGGTGCGTCTCCAAACACAGATTGTGTCCAGCATTTGGGGCGAAAATCCAAATAAGTAAAACTCAAAGTGCATCCTGTGGTTTCGGCTGGACCCTGTAACAGTAGACACCAGGCAAGCCCGCTCCTTGCCGGAAAACTTAGCACAGAAGGAAGGAGCTGCCGCAGGAGTACTGAAGACAAGGTGCCAATTATTTGCAAAATAATGTTTGATAAGAGAGTTGAAGACAACAGACAATTATGTTACATCGATTCCTTCACTGCATGGCTCCAAATGGATGCAGGTGATAGTTGACAATTCTGGAACCTTTCCATGTGACTAATTCCAGTCTGTGCGGTCAGTCCTTTCCTTTACTCTCCCTCTTTTGAGGAATGCTTGGTATCACCCTCTGACAATCCGCCCTTGGACCATGCACCTCCAGGAAATGTTGACCCTCCGATGATGACATGAACACGAACGTTCCCACGAGGTGACGGCGGTCATCTGGGAGAGAGCGTTAGCGCCTTCGGGACTAGCCTCTGTTCCTGTAAGGGATGGCCATGCACCGCCGATTACCCCAAAGTGTGGCGTGTACTCACAGCAATCCAGTCGTTTTGCTGTGATTTCAGTTCCCCAAGGGATTTCAGCGCTCAGTGCATCCACCTGTCACAACATGACAGCATTCCGAAGGCGGTGACCCACCCGGGGAGGTTAACCAGAGGACACACAAAGAATGTATGGCTTTGAATCCTGGGGGTGTGATAACACGCAGGTAGAGGGGCCTGGACGCACACATGGTTTAAAAAATTAAACGGTAACTTGCTGTTGAGGTCAAGTTTATTTCATGGTATGCATATTTCGAATTAGTTGAAATGTAAATTTAAATTCTACATAAAGCTTATTAGCTGTAAAATACTTATTAATTGAAGAAATATTTCTTTTTTTAATGTTTATATATTTTTGAGAAAGAGTGCGCGCATAAGGGGGCAGAGAGAGGGAGGGAGGGAGGGTCAGAGGATGCGAAGCCGGTTCTGCAGTGATAGCAGAGAGCCTGATGCGGGGCTCGAACTCATGAACCATGAGATCATGCTCTGAGCAGATATCAGACGCTTAACTGACTGAGCCACCCACGCGCCCCTGAAGAAATATTTCTTGAGCATCTACTCGGTGCTAAGAACAAGCTGTTCCTAGCGAAACCATGATTTTTTTTAAAGGGCTTCCCTTTTTTGCAGCTTAAGGTTTTTAAAAACTAGCTTTTTATATGAAACTAAGTGCAAACTTTGAGAAATGGTGCAATACTCCATGCAGAATATCTTTTATCTGGATTTATCTAGTGCAGTTTACCCCATTTTATTTTTGCTTTATTAATAGAAGAAATAAATAGAAGACATAAGTGGATAGGTAGATATAAGAGATAGATGACTGATAGCAAATATTGATGGGTAAATGCCTACATACATGATTAATATCGACAGATTAGATAGATGAGATGAATGGATGGATAGAATAGATAACTGGATGGATGGATGATTGATAGATAGATAGATAGATAGATAGATAAAGAGATCATTGAAAAATAGAAGAGATAAAAGGATAGACAGAACAGAGAGATGATTGATCGCAGATATTGATGGATAAATGCATAGATAGATGATTGATAGATATAGAGAGATGATGGGCAATTTTTATGGCCCATTTACAAGTAAGTATGATGCCCTTTGCCCCTTTGTATTTTGATGTGTATTTCCTCATTAAAAGACCATTCCCTCCATAACCAAAGAACAGTTTTGAACTTCATTATATTTCAAAATTAATGTTATCTACCCTAACATCTGATTTCTAGTTTTTTATCCATCTTTTCTGCATCTTCCCCTCCAGTGTAGGATCCAGCCTAGGATCATGGATTACATTTATCATCATGTCCACTGAGCCCTTGATTCTAGAAGAATATCTCCACTTTCCTTTGGCTTCCGTAACACTGACATTTCAATGAATACAGGACCCTTTATAATAAATGGCTCCTCGTTTTGAGTTGACTCGTGCTCTCCCATTTCAGCTCTCATTGCGCATTCCCAGCTGGGATATTCCCTAAGTCATGTGTCGTCTTAGCATATTTCCACAGCCCCCTCAATGTATGGCTGGCTGTCCATTTGTGCCTGGCGATGCTAATGTCCGTGACCTGGTCAGGTATTGTCCAATTTCTCCACAATACTCTGTATTTTCACCTTTGCAACAAATACCTAACATGTGGAAACACTTTTAGACCATCCAAATATGCTGCTCCTCATGGACTCCCCTCCACCACGCACAGGACATTTACTAGGGATTCCTGCTCCGGGTAATCTTTGCTCTGATGACAGCCAAGGGTGATGTTCCTACGCCAGCCCTCCTTCAACATCCCTGAGAACAAGACCCGTCCCTTCTTCCACACGTACTTGTCTGTGTATTATTGGTAGGGGCTTATGGATTCCTGATGCTTTTTAATTCTCTACTGCACCGAGGTAACTTTTTTCCCTAGTGCTAAGCAGTGATATGTGTATTTTGGGTTTGTTCTTCTGCTGTATAGCATACCATATATGGCAAATTGCATTTTGATTCTTTTAGGTTTTCTTTTCTTTAAGTTTATTTATTGATTTTGAGAGAGAGAGAGAGCACCAGGGAGGGGCAGAGAGAGGAAGAGAGAGAATGTTAAGCAGGCTCCATGCTGCCAGTGTGGAGTTTAATACGGGGCTTGATCTCATTAACTGTGCGATCATGACCTGAACGGAAACCGAGAGTCAGTCACTTCACTAAGTTTGAGCCACCCCCATGGCTCTACAGTTTTATTCTTTTTAATTTATTTTTTATTTTTTAAATGTTTGTTTTTGAGAGAGAGAGAGAGACAGAGCCTGAGTGGAGAAGGGGCAGAGAGAGAGAGAGGGAGACACAGAATCTGAAGCAGGCACCAGGCTCTGAGCTGTCAGCACAGAGCCCAAAACAGGGCTGAACTCACAAACCGTGAGATCATGACCTGAGCCGAAGTTGGAGGCTTAACCGACTGAGCCCCCCAGGTGCCCCTATTATTTTTTTCTTTTTAATAATATATCCTGAGAGCGCCTCAGTGGCTCAGTTGGTTAAGCGTTCGACGTCAGCTCAGGTCACCGTCTCACAGCTTGTTGAGTTCGAGCCCCACGTCGGGCTCTGGAACTACCAGCTCAGAGCCTGGAGTCTGCTTCCAAGCTTGTGTCTCCCTCTCTCTGCCCCTCTGCTGCTCATGCTCTGTGTCTCCTGCCTCAAAAATAAATAAAAATAAAAATAAATAATAATACATCCTAAAAATCACCTCATATCAGATCATAAAGATCGTGCTCCATTTTTCACAACTGCATAGACCTCCCGTTGTGCACACCATAATTACTTGAACCACTTGGCTCTGGATATTTATGAGGCTTCCATCATTTATCATGGCCGGTGGTGCCTGCCAATAACCTTGTGCATTTGCATTTCATATCATTAGAGGCATATCCCTCAAGAGTGTACATTTCTGGAAGCGGGACAACTGAGTTGTATGACAAAGGCATATGTGTCCTGTTACATTTTGTCACTTCTCCCTATAGAGATGTATATTTGCAGCTCCACAGATTATATTTCCCAACAGCCTGGCCGATAGATAATATTCCCGAGGTGTTAATGTTTCCCAGTGGGAGAGGAAAGGTATCCCTGTGCTGCGTTAGCCTGCATTTCTCATTGTGAATTTCCACATCGTTTCACATAAGGATCATTCAAATAGATATATACATGTATATTGCACGTGAGTTGTCACTATGGGCCTTTGCCTAATTTTTAAAAATCTCTGGCTTTTCTCATTTTTACAACCCTTTGTATATTAGGGAGAGTAGCCCCTAATATGATACAAATATTTTCTCATTTGTCTTTTTAAATTTTATGAACTTTTTTAATTTTTTAAATGTTTGTTTATTTTTGAGAGAGATAGAGAGTGAGCGGAAGTGAGGTAAAGAGAGAGGAAGGCACAGGATCTGAAACAGGCTCCAGGCTCCGAGCCGTCAGCACAGAGCCCGACGCGGGGCTCAAACTCATGGATGGTGAGATCATGACCTGAGCTGAAGTCGGATGCTCAACTGACTGAGCCACCCAGGCACCCCTTATTTATGAAATTTTATACCATGTGGAGTTTTTTAAAAAATGTAGCCAGGGGCACCTGGGTGTCTCAGTTAGTTGAGCATCTGACTTCAGCTCAGATTATGATCTCACGTGTCGGGCTCTGTGCTGCCAGCTCAGAGCCTGGAGCCTGTTTCAGTTTCTGTGTCTCCCTCACTCTCTGCCCCTCCCCTACTCATGCTGTCTCTCTCAAATACAAATAAACATCAAAAAATATGTGAGGGCAAACTAGTCCTTTAAAAACTAATTTAAAAAATAAATGTAGTCAAATGTATGCATCCATTGTTTTGTTAAATTTAGGTTTTATTGGACAACTACCATATGTTTGCACATATAAGTGGATTAGGAGGAACTTAACGGAGGACCGTAGGGGAGAAGGGGGGAAGTAGTTCGGGAGAGGGAGGGAGGCAAACCATGAGAGACTCTTGAATTCTGAGAACAAACTGAGGGCTGATGGGGGTGGGGCCAGGGGAAGGGGGGTGATGGGCATGGAGGAGGGCACTTGTGGGGATGAGGGGAAGGGGGGTGATGGGCATGGAGGAGGGCACTGGGTGTTATATGGAAACCAACTTGACAATAAACTATTAAAAAATAAAAAAAGTGAATAATAAAATAAAATAAATTTAGGTTTTATTACATCTAGATACGATGATTCAAAAGCCGTATCCCTACACCCGAGCCATAGAAGACTACTTTGTTCTGGTTCTTTAACCTTTTTTCTGTTCCATTGTGGATTCATTCCTGAGTACGGTGTGAGGAGTGGATCTAATTTTATCGCCTCTTAAATGGCTGCCTACATCTGTCATAGTATCCTTATTAAAATATCCATTATCCCCCAATGATTTAAGACCTAACTATCCTACACTACATTTTATGTATCCTTGGGCCTCTTTCTTGTTTTTCCTTTTTTTTTCTTAATTTTTTAATGCTTTATTTATTTCTGAGACAGAGACAGTGTGAGCAGGGGAGTGTCAGAGAGAGAGGGAGATACAGAATCTGAAGCAGCTCCAGGCTCCGAGCTGTCAGCACAGAGCCAGACGCGGGGCTCGAACCCACAAACTGTGAGATCGTGACCTGAGCCGAAGTCAGATGCTTAACTGACTGAGCCACTCAGGTGCCCCTCTTTCCCTTTTTTCTATTCTCTATTTCATTATTTTTTCCCCTTTCTTGTGCACGTTATCATAGTCTTCACTATAAAGACTTTCCTGTCTGTTTCGTACATATTTGCTGTATATGTTAATATGCAATGTGACTATGCTTCTGTTATAAGTCTTCCTTCTCAGCATAAAATATCCTTTTTTGATGGAAGCAATCAGAATATTGGTGGGGCCTCTTCAATCCATTACTACTATTGACCTTGGGTGCTTTTTATCAATCTTTCAGAAATCTCAGCCTATCTACACAGCCTTCGATCCAGTGATAATCTCTCGAATGCATTTTTTTTTTTTTTTTTTTTTGGACACCGATGGGAACAGTCCAGAAACACATGTCCTATATTTGCATTGCAAAAACGGACACGGCTCTCTTGATTTTTCATTACTGGTGACACAAAGTGTTAAATTATCTCCTCTGTAATTGAACATAATGAACATTAGGGTTTTAGATGGAAATGCTTTAGTATTGTGTTTTGTAAACAAATGAGGACCCGACGGACAATTATAAGGCTTGCTGATATTGTATTTCACTCTCAAACAAAGGTAATTTAATGTTAAATTAATCTCCGGAGGAGGGACAAGCTGCCTCACACAATCTCCTGTTACCAATGTATATGTATTATTATATCAAGTAATAACCTGATCGGAACTGTAATAAAGAAGTGCGTTTTTAGCCAAACATTTTCTTAAAGTAGCCCATATGTCTAGTCTTGGTTCTTCATGAGAGTTTTTAAATGTGCGAGAGATATTTAGAGTAGCTTTCTCACTGTAAAATACGGTCTCTTAAAAGCTCTCATCAGTTTATTACCATAGCTATAATTGATAATGAATTGTTAGTAAATCATCTTGAAAACCCCTTGCAATTAGGATGTTTTAGTTCTTATTTTTAATTGTTCCAACCAGTGTGTCATAAAAGCTTTCTAATAAGTTTTCTTTTTTTTTTTCTAATAAGTTTTCTGTTGACAACGACCAGCAATGCAAACATATAGTAAAATCCTGACCCATGGAATGTCATGATCAGACTCCCCAAAATATTTTCTTTATGTTTTATGATTCAAAAAAAGTCAGACTATAAAAAATCATACTTTGTCCGATTTCCTAACCTTCTCAAATTGAAGCTGGATTTTATTCTGAAAATATCACAAGTGAATATAAATCATTAATAAATTGTCAGTACATATGAAATTGCTATAGCATATCTTCATTTTATAAATAGATTTTTGTTTTTTAAAATGATACTAAGTATATTTGATCTTGACACATCAATTTAAAATGTAGTTGTGACATGTAGTCTAATCAAGAAACATACGTTTATAAAAACAAGTTAATCTTCTTAAGCTTATGTCTTATAGAACTGGAAAATCATTTAGACAATATAAGTCAATAAGAATATTGAAAAAGATCACATTTTCAGTTATGGTTCTTTTCAGATAAAACATGATTAATCTTCCTAGTTTAACTGTGGTTAAAGATGCTATTAGATCATAAATATTATAAGTCAACAGATTTAAAGGTAGACTGAATACAAGTATCCTATAGTACCAGTGTAATTATAGACGATCTAGCATTTTATATTCAGTTGGACCATGTTCTGGACCCATCCCACATCATTTATTGTGTCCACTGGCCTGCCATATGGAAAATTCTGGATTTGAATTGAACAATGGGCTTCTACTGAGTCAGCCTCAAATTGCTCCCCAAGTGCCATTGTCTGATTTTCTCACCTGTAGAGTAAGATGTGGGTTAGTCAACATACAACATGGGAAATTGGATTTGTCGTCGGCTGGGAACAGCTACGTGATAGTCTGTGATGAGAAGGAATGAAGGATTATCTAGAAACAGTATTGATCTTTGAGTCTGATCTGAGGGCAAATGTCATGACTGTGTGTGCGTGTGTGTGTGTGTGTGTGTGTGTGTGTGTGTGTATAGAAATGAAATTTACCATGAATGTGTGGTTTTGTTTCTCAAGTCCCATATTCTATTCCTCTGCTCTGTTTTTCTTGATACTGATATGATGCTGTCTTGACTGCTAGAGCATGAATATGTCTTGAATATAGGTAGTATGAGACCCCCACATTTGTTTTGCTTTTTCAAACATTTTTTCCCCTTTGGCTATTGTATATATGAATTTTAGAATAAGTGTATCAATTTTGACAAAAAAGCCTGCTATAATTTTGAATGGGGTTGTGTTGAATCTGTAGATTTATTTGCGGAGAATTGCAATGTCGAAACCTACATAGTTCTCCAACCCATGAACAAAGTATATACCTCTCCACTTATTTCAGTCTTCAAATTCGCTCAACAATGGTGTGTCGTTTTCTGTGTACTGGTCTTATACATCCTATATGTCAGTTATCCCAAAGTATATCACACACTTAATGTTCTTGCTATTGATGTTGCTTTCTCAATTTCAAGTTTTTTTATGTCCATTGCTGGTATGTAGAAACACAATTTATTTTTGTATGCTGATCTTTTATCTTGCAGTCTTGCTAAATACACTTGATAGTCCTGATAGTTATTTGTGTATTCCATTGGATTTTCTACATGGATGACCATGCATATTTAAATACAACTTTAATTCTCCTTTTCCAATCTGGAGTTTTGATTCCCACTCCCTCCCCCAACCCTGCCCTCACTTGCTGGTCAGAATGTGTAGCACAACAGTGAAAGAAGTTGTGCAAATGGACATGTTTGTTTTGGTCTGATTTTAGGTGGAAAAATCCATTACTAAGAATGCTACTTACTAATTGTAGAGTTTATGTAGGTGCCTTTTATCAAATGGTAATTTTTTAATTTTTGAGCATCTTCTTTAAAACCAGGAATACACATTAATCTCAACAAATTGTTTTCTGCAAATATTGAAATAATCAAGGTTTTTTTTCTTTTGTGATTAGTCAATAGGACATTGGGCTTGGCTGTTAAGACAATCTTATATATTTAGGGGCATCTCTGTGGCTCAGTCAGTTAAGCGTCTGACTTCCGCTCATGTCATGATCTTGGGGTTTGTGAGTTCGAGCCCCATGTCCAACTCTGCTGACAGCTCAGAGCCTGGAGCCTGCTTCAGGTTCTGGGTCTCTCTCTCTGCCCCTCCCCTTCTCATGCTCTGTCTCTCAAAAATAAATGTTAAAAAATTTTAAGAAAAAGACAACCTTATATATTTGGAATGATCCTCTTGGCCGTGATGTATTATCCTTTTTATGCAGTTCTGAACACTTTGCTCAACATGCATTTAGAATGTTCAACTGTTAATGAGAAATGTTCGTCAGTCTTTGGGTTTTGTTCCTTTCCTCCAGGTTTATGTGACAGTATATCTCTATGCCCCCACCCCCAGCATATACTGCTGTTACTCCACAAAACATTCCTGTCATTTTTGTTTATATCATCAGTTACATTTTATTTTATTTTTTAATTTTTTAAAAATACTTATTTTTGTCAGAGAGAGTCAGAGGGACTCAAACTCACCAACTGTGAGATCATGACCTTAGCTGAAACCAACAGTCAGATGCTCAACCGACTGAGCCATGCAGTTGCCCTGTACCATCAATTATATTCTAAAAATATTTATATAATGTGATAGGTTTGTCCAGGAGCTTCTGCTCTTCACTCTTATGTTAATCCAGATACACATCTAATACTGTTTTCATTCTGGCTAAAGGAAGTCTTTGAACATTCATTGTGGTGCAGGTGTGTTGGTCATGAATTCTTCAGGGTTTCATATGTCTGAAAATGACTCTTCTTCACCTATAGCTACTTTAAAGATATTTTTGATGGGTATAGAAATCTAGGTGATTTTTTTTTTTTTTTTTTAGTATCTTAAATGTGTTTCTTCACTGTCTTTTTAAAATTTTTTTTAAATGTTTATTTTTGAGAGACAGAGAGAGAGAACATGAGTTGGGGTGGTGCAGAGAGAGAGAGGGAGACACAGAATCTGAAGGAGCTCCAGGCTCTGAGCTGTCAGCACAGAGCCCGACGCGGGGCTCAAACTCAGACTGAGATCATGACCTGAGCCAAAGTCCGACGCTTAAGTGACTGAGCCTCCAGGCGCCCTTCACCGTCTTTCTCAAATTGATGCTGACAGGAAATCTTAAGTTATTCTTATCTTTACCCCTCTATGTAAAATGTATTTTTAATCTAGGTGCTTGTTAAGATTTTATTTTTATCACCGTTTTTCAGCAGTTTGATTATGATGTGCCTTGGCAGATTTCTTCATACATTTCTTGCACTTGGAGTTTGTTGAGATTCTTGGATCTGTCGGCTTAAGTTTTTTGGGTATTTTTTTTTAAGTTTTGGGAATTTCTGGCCACCTAGTGATTCAAAATTTTTTTCTGGCCTCTTTCTCTCCTTTGAGAGAAATTAGGCACATATTAGGATACTTGATGTTATATTGCAATTCACTCATGCTTTTTTTCATTTTTTTTCCTCTCTATATTTCATTTTTGACAGTTTCTGTTGCTATACTTCAATTACGTTAATGTTTTGACGTAGAACGTTGTGCATTTTACCCCTTTGGGTTTGGGTATTTTTATTCCCATAAAAATTCATAGGCTTTCTTTTGGAATTTGGTCAAGCTATTTGGAAGGACAATCATCTGCTCTAGTCTTGCTTATAAGGTTCAGTACCAAGACGTGAGCACTGCTCAGGCTGTGAAGAATGACGTCTTCCTTAGCTAGGTGGAAACTTCCTCAAGCCTTTACGCAATGTTTTATATACAATGAGATTTTTGTTTCCTTCCGGAGCATGCAGTCAGGCACCATTTGCAGTCCTCTGTGAGTCCTGAGCAGTGCTGTGATCCCTTGGATGGTTATATCTCATCCTTAGGTGGTATGTATGCACTGTATTGGTTTACATGTATGTATTGATTAGTAATTTGCTAATTATTCAAGGAGGTTACTCTGTAGTTCTTTGGGGTCCTGTATGTGGCTTTCTTTTCTGCAAAATCTGTCCTTAACTTCCTAACTGCCTTATTCTCTCTACTCTGGGATCCATCACCTCAAACCAGGAGCCTGCTGGGTCCTGTTTGGGTTCCCCTTCTTGAACCGCTGCCTAGAATCTTTCTCAATGTAGCAGCTGTTCAATGATAGTGTTCCCGTCATTTGTTACCCTCCTTTCTGGAATAACTGGCATCCACTGACTGATACCCAGTGCCTTGAAAAACATTGTTTTGTTTTGTTTTGTCGAGAAGATAATTCACTGTTACTCCTTCTTCACCAGAAGTAGAAGTCTTGGTAACTTTCTACATCCAGAGTTACGTAATTCTTTTTGATGAGAAATCTATAATATTTGATCTGATGATGAGAAATATTGAAAGCATTTTTTTTTACGCCAATAACTTGGTTCCCTGGCTACCTTCCCCAGTGCCAAGGTACATTTGCGGCTGTCTTCAGCCCAAGTGAAACAAGTTGTCTCTGGCTTTTCTATCAAGGAAAAGCAGTCCAGATCAGTGGTTAGAAAGCTAGGTTTTGGAGCCAGAAGCCATCAGTGTGTGTCATGGCTGTAAAATTCACCTGCTGTGATCCACTGGAGAAGTTACCAAAACTTGCCACCCCTCCGTCTTCTTACGCACAACGTAGGGAGAACAGTAGTGTTACATACGGGATCGTGGTGAGGACAGACTGACCTGGTATTTGTAACACACACACGTGAAATAGACGCACCATATGTGGTTGTTTAAAAAAAAAAAAAACAAAACAAAGAAAGAAACTGGTACCTCCAAAAGGGAGTTAGAAATGTTGCAGTGAAATAATGGGACCGTACTGTCTGTGATTTCAGGAACCATTATGTAGACAAATAACCTTTTCACTGCAGTTGTAATGGCTTTATCAATAAATTATGCTTAAATCTTTCATAGCACTATATCACATCAGTATTTTTTTAAATGGGTCATCCTGACAAGATTGAAATTAAATCATTAATCTTAGTTTTAATTCAGAATTCTAATGATACTTGCTACTAAGTACATAGAGTAATTATCAGCCTCCAGCGACTAACAAAAGAAAGGACTCTTTTCTTCCTTTCCTTTTTTAGAGGAAACAGATAAACCTGTGCTTACAAGGCAAATGTTAAGTGATGCGACGCAAGAATGAGGCTAGTGTGCAGAAACTAAAGGTTGAGTGGATTCAGGCGAGCACGGTTCCTAAGATTGCCTCTTTGAAATTGGACGTGTAGCACGTGTTTTTCCAAGGAAGGTCTCCCCATCTGCGATGGTACAGTCCAAATGTGGGAAGGGCTAGGGAGAGCAGTTTGATTATCCCACCATTCTTTGCCTTGAACCCCTTTGCATGTGAAGCTTTATCTTACCACCTCCTTTACTTCTTTATCAGTCTCATTCATTGGTTACACAGCATCATCTTTTTTTTTTTTTTTAACTATTTAAAAATTTTTTTTAATGTTTTATTTATTTCTTTTTTTTTTCTTTTTTTTTTTTTTTTATTTTTTTTTTTTTT